>NC_069507.1:53957458-53977458 GCF_027579735.1 Bombina bombina | reverse complement strand
ATGTTCCACATGCCTTGATAAAGTTACAACATCTAAATGTAAACGGATGTCTAGTACTACTGAGCCGCATACCTCTGAGGGTTCTTCTTCCCGTGAGATGCGTCCCCTGCATTCATCTCCTATTGCACATGCAGCTCCCCGGAGTCCAACCATTACTTCTTCAAGATTCGTTGGCCGTCAGACTTTGCGGACCAACTGGAATCAGCGGTTTCTAAAGTGATCCATGCCTTACCACGTTCTGGTAAGCGCAAGCGTAGGGTGTATCATGGCGGCTCGACCCAGGGTTTTTCCTCTGCGATTTTTGGGGTGTCAAGATGGCATAAGGAAAGTGGTCCAGGGAGGAGTCTCTCCTTCCGATCAACATCCTAGAACTACGAGCAATCTATAATGCTCTGAAGGCGTGGCCTTCTCTGGGGTTAGTCAGTTTCATCAGATTCCAGACCAAACACATTGCCTCGGTGGCTTACATCAACCATCAAGGGGGTACGAGGAGCTCCCTCGCGATGAGGGAGGTGTCTCGGATTCTGGCGATTCACATACCAGGTGTGGACAACTGGGAAGCGGATTTTCTCAGCAGACAATCTTTCCATCCGGGGGAATGGTCTATTCACCCCAAGGTGTTTGCGGAGATTTGTCACAAATGGGGAACGCCGGAGATAGATCTCATGGCGTCCAGACTCCATTGCAAGCTACCTCGATACTGATCGAGGTCCAGGGATCCCCAGGCAGAGCTGATAGATGCCCTAGTGGTTCCTTGGGGATTTAGCCTAGCTTACATTTTTCCACCACTTCCACTTCTACCTCGAGTAGTGGCACACATCAAACAGGAGCGGGCCTCGGCCATTCTGATTGCTCCTTCGTGGCCGCGGAGGACGTGGTTTGCATATCTGGTGGGGGATGTCGTCCTCTCCGCCGTGGAGGTTACCCTGTCGCAGGGATCTGCTGTCACAGGGTCCTTTTCAACATCGAAATCTAGATTATCTGAGGCTGACTGCGTGGAGATTGAACGCCTAGTCTTAGCCAAGAGAGGCTTTTCAGAAAGTGTGATTGATACTCTAATTCAAGCAAGGAAGCCAGTCGCTTGTCGCATCTACCATAAGGTGTGGAGGACTTACTTGTCCTGGTGTGAGAAGCATGGATATCCTTGGCATAAGGTGAAGGTATCCAGGATTCTGGCCTTTCTCCAGGATGGTTTGGAGAAGGGTCTTGCCGCTAGTTCCCAAAAGGGACAGATTTCGGCTTTATCAGTTTTGTTGCATATTAGACTCGCTGAGCTCCCTGACATTCAATCTTTTGTTTAGGCTCTGTCTAGAATCAGCCCTGTCTTTAGACAGTCGGCTCCGCCTTGAAGCTTAAACTTAGTCCTTAGGGTTTTGCAGAAGGTTCCGTTTGAACCTATACATTCCATTGACATTAAGATTCTGTCCTGGAAGGTTCTCTTCCTGTTGGCTATTGCATCGGCACGCAGAGTATCTGAATTAGCTGCTGTGCAATGTGATCCTACTTATCTGGTGTTTCATGCGGATAAGGCTGTACTTCGCACTGGGTCAAGGTTTCTCCCCAAGGTAGTGTCTAACCGTAACATCAATCAGGAAATAGTTGTTTCTTCCTTGTGTCCTAACCCTTCTTCTTCAAAGGAGAGGTTACTTCATAACCTGATGTGGTTCGTGCCTTGAAGTTCTTTCTTCATTCTACAAAGGATTTCAGACAGTCTACATCTCTTTTTCTTGTGTGTTCTGGGATGTGCAAGGGTGCATAGGGCCTCTGCTACTTCCTTGTCTTTTTGGTTGAGGAGCTTGATTCGCTTGGCTTTTGAGACAGCGGGACATGAGCCTCCTCAGAGGATCACGGCTCATTCAACTAGGGCTGTGGCTTCATCGTGGGCCTTCAAGAATGAGGCCTCTATGGAGCAAATTTGTAAGGCGGCCACCTGGTCCTCCTTACACACTATTACAAAGTTTTACAAATTTGACGTTTTTGCTTCTGCGGAAGCTGTTTTCGGGAGAAAGGTTTTGCAGGCTGTGGTGCCCTCAGATTAGGGTCCGCCTAGTTTCATTCAGTGTCCTCTAGAGCTTGGGTATATGTTCCCAATAGTAATGAATGAAGTCGTGGACTCTCCTCCCCTTTAGATGGAAAACATAAATTATGCTTACCTGATAATTTAATTTCCACCGAGGGGAGGAGAGTCCATAGCTCCCATCCGTATCTCCGTGGGGCGACCTAAATTTACTCATCTTCTGGCATCTTTTATACCCTGATCTTTCTCCTACTGTTCCTGGTTCCCTCGGCAGAATGACTGGGTGATGCGGGAAATGGGGAAGGTATTCAAGCATTTGGTTGGGGTGTCTTTGCCTCCTCCTGGTGGCCAGGTTCTTAATTCCCAATAGTAATGAATAAAGCCGTGGACTCTCCTCCCCTGGATGGAAATTAAATTATCAGGTAAGCATAATTTATGATATATATATATATATATATATATATATATATATATATATATATATATATATATATATATATATATATATATATATATATATATATATATATATATATAAAAATATATATATATATATATATATATATAAATATATATATATATATATATATATATATATATATATATATATATATATATATATATAAATATATAGTGTGTGTGTATATATATATATCTATGTGTGTGTGTATGTATGTATATGTGTGTGTATGTATATATATATATATATATATATATATATATATATATATATATATATATATATATATATATATATATATATATATATATATATATATATATATTGAAAGTTAAAGGGACGCTGAACCCAAATTTTTTCTTTCATGATTCAGATAGAGCATGCAATTTTAAGCCACTTTCTAATTTATTCCTATTATCAATTTTTCTTTGTTCTCTTGCTATCTTTATTTTAAAAAGAAGACATTAAGCTTTTTTTTTTTATTCAGAACTCTGGACAGCACTTTTTTATTGGTGGATGAGTTTATCCACCAATCAGCAGGAACAACCCAGGTTGATCACCAAAAATGGGCCGGCATCTAAACTTACTTTCTTGCATTTCAAATAAAGATACCAAGAGAATGAAGAAAATTTGATAATAGGAGTAAATTAGAAAGTTGCTTAAAATGTCATGCTCTAGCTGAATCACGAAAGAAATAATTTGGGTACAGTGTACCTTTAAGCATACACTATAATGCCTAGATTACAAGTGTAGAGCAAAAATGTTAGCATTATTGTACATTAACATTGCTCAAACACAGTTAACAGGGCTTGTTATTTTTTAGAGCTCGGGCAATAGTGTAGGACAGTGATGGTTAGCCTTGGCACCCCAAATGTTTTAAAACTACATTTCCCATGATGCTTAGAGACACTGCAGTCTAGTTGAGCATCATGGGAAATGTAATTCCTGAAACATCAGGGGTGCCAAGGTTAGCCATCACTGGTCTAGAACAAGCTAACATCCCTCACATAATAATACACTTCTATTCATGTTGAATATTACTTGAGAGCTAAGCTTAAAGGGAAATTTTACACTTGTTTATTCTTTGCATAAATGTTTTGTAGATGATCTATTTATATGGCCCATAAAGTGTTTGTTGTTTGTTTTTTAAATTGATAGTTTTGCTTATTTTTAAAGACCATTGCTCTGATTTTCAGACACCTAACCAAGCCCCAAAGTTTAAGGAGAATACCGACGTATACCTCCTCCAGCTTGCTCCTGTTTGTGTTAAGGGTCTTTTGATATGCAAAAGAAGGGGGAGGGGGGGAGTGTCTGCTATTTCCCACTTGCAGTGGGTGTTCCATTAACCTTTTAAACAGAACTAAACTGGAAACTTCTAAGTAGGTTTTTAAACAGTTTTATACTGGATTTTTATATCAGTATCTGTGCATATTATTCTTTATAGTAGTGTCTATTACATGCAGTTATATGAAAATTGGTGTATACTGTCCCTTTAAGGTGCTCATGTAGTAGAGTTCTTCATGTGGTTCTGTGCTATACTTTTTTAATGAAATTAAAGGGACATGAAACCCATATTTTGTCTTTCATGATTCAGACAGATCATACAATTTGAAACAACTTTCAAATTGTCTTTATTATAAAATTTGCACCATTCTCTTGGTATCCTTTGTTGAAGAAGCAGCATTCCACTACTGGGAGCCAACTGCACATATCAGGTGAGCCAATAACAAGACGCATATGTGTGCAGCCACTAATCAGCACACAGTAGTGCATTGCGGCTTCTGTGCCTAGGTATGCTTTTCATCAATGAATAATAAGAGACTGAAGAAAATTAAATAATAGAAGTAAATTGGAAAGTTTTTTTAAATTGCATGTTTTGTCGGCATCATGAAAATTTAATTTTGACGTTACTCTCCGTTTAATGTGATAGTAAATCCTAGTGTTTGTTAAACGCTAGGATTTATCAGTGGAACAAATAAACGGGACTTTCAGTCATGAAATATAAAATACTTTATGCTGAAAGTTCCTTTATTTGTCTGCAGTGCATGCCACGCTGAGCACCTCAGGCCGCCCGCCCGCCCGCAGCAGAACGCTATTTTTTTTAAATGAGGTGACGTTTCCACCTCTTTGCCAATAGCCGTGCGGCCCAGCTGGGATTATCTACATAGCTAGCACGCTATTGACTAAGATCACCTTACTGCAAAATAGCATTTTGCAGTAAGGTGATTTTAGTCAATAGCGTGCTAGCTATTTAAGCATGAAGTATTTTATACTAAGGGCTAGATTTATCAAGCCCCTGCGGCAGCAAGTTCTCACAAGAACTTGCTCGCCGCGATTTATCAAGCAGCGGATACCAGACCGCTGCTTCCCTAACATCTTCGCCACATCAATTCTGGCGAAATTCAATCTCCTCTGTCGAGTCCGACCGAGGAGATTGACAGCTCCTGCCCGCGTGTAATTGGCTGTGCACGGGCAGGGGGCGGGATTGCACGCGAGCGCAAAATTGCGCTCGTGTGCAATGTTAATTACCTGCGGGTAATTGCGCCCCGCCACAGACGAGCTGAGGCGTACAGGGGCGCGTATACGCACCCCTGTACGCCTCAGGGTTGATAAATCTAGCCCTAAATGTCTGAAAGTTCCCTTTATTTTTTGCACTGGCAAATGCTAGCGTTTCACAAACACTAGGATTTACCATCACTTTAAAGGGCCCTTAAACCCCAAAATTTTCCTTCACAATTCAGATAGAGAATATAATTTTAAACAACATTCCAATTTACTTTTATTATCTAAGTTGCTGCATTCTTTAGATGCCCTTTGTTAAAGAAATAGCAATGCACATTGGTGAGCCAATCGCATGAGGCATCTATGTGCAGCCACCAATCAGAAGCTACTGAGCCTATCTAGATATGCTTTTCAGGAAAGAATATCAAGAGAATGAAGCAAATTAGATAATAGAAATAAATTAGAAAGCTGTTTAAAATGGTATTCTCTATCTGAATCATGAAAGAAAAAATTTGGGTTTAATGTCCCTTTAAGTATAAAACACTTCAACAGATCTCTGCGCTATCCATATATAAAAAAAAGGCACACTAAAAAAGTACCATTCAATTTTGGTAAACATCCACTTCTAATGCCAGAATCTGCATCCTCCTTCTTGGTTAAAAGATAATGCACCCTGCACTATCAATTGTGCTGCCCTAAATATCTTAAAAGCAATATATAAATGTGTCAGACTTTTTTTTTCCCCCAGACAAGGGGTTGAAGAAGAGTTAACTTTTTTTTTTTTTTAAATCCTTTTACAATGTGTGGGAAACTGGTTAAACATCCAACTTGCCCATTACACAGCTTGTTAAAGTCAATGAGCGCAAATCACAGTGAGCGTAAGGTGCGTCGAGGTTTAGGACGTGGTTTCACCGTATGGATTTGATTCACCTTTTTGATGAAGTCCCCTGTTCTTTAATGAAGTCCCCTGGCTGGTTGTTAAGGGAAGCGCTGGTATTGACGAAGTGTAAGGGGGGGGTGGCTGCGTGAAAAAAACCCGTTTACATCTGACAGTAGTTGCAGCATTTCACTAACCCAAAATGTTATTGCTCGCTGCTAATAATATACAATGTCCTTTTGTATTTCTGTAGCGTTTCCAGTTCAATACGTTCTGCGTTATGTTATAGTGAGCGTTAGCTTTCTGTTTTATTGGTACTACAGAGCTTCAGGTACCTATGGTTTAGAGAGGCACATGTTATACAGTTTGGGGGGGGAAACAAACAAACTAAATGTTACCATATAAAGTGTCTTATTCTGACATCAGAGCAGATTAGTAATTATTAGTAATCATCTGTATTTTGATGTCAGTCAATTCTTAATTAATTTATTTTTTTGTCTTAACCCTTCTCTTCCGTAGAGAACCACATTTTGATGCCACAGTATTTGTCTGAGACCTCTTTAAAGGAACAGTCAACGCCAAAATTGTTGTTTAAAAAGATAGATAACGCCTTTACTACCCATTCCCAGTTTTGCACAACATTGTTGTATTAATATACTTTATAACATTTAATCCTCTAAATTTCTGCCTGTTTGTAAGCCACTACAGACAGCCTCTTATCAACAGGATACTGCTAGTTCATGTGGGCCATATAGATAACATTGTGCTCATTCCCATGGAGTTGTGGATGGCACTGCACTAATTGGCTAAAATTCAAATCAATAGATTATACATTTATAGCCAGTTGATCAGGGGGCAGTCTGCAAAGGCTTAGATACAAGGTAATCACAGATTTTAAAAGTATATTATTATAACTGTGTTGGTTATGCAAAACTGGGGAATCCTATATTATAAAAGGCCAAGTGTGTTTGTCTGAAGCCGTCATGCACAGTAGACACTGCGCGCGGACAAACACACCTGGCCTTCAGCTGCAGAGTAGTGCGCACTGCGGAAGCTGCCTGGTGGGGGCGTGGCGAGGGGGCGTGGCCTCGCGGGAGCAGCGTGGCTGGCGGAAAGCGAGCAGAGAGAGGGGGGAAGAGCAAAAGAGGGAGAGCGCAAGAGAGTGGGAGAGAGAGGGGGGAGAGAGAGAGCTCAAAAGAGAGGGGGAGAGAGAGCGTGCACAAAAGAGGGGGAGAGAGCGCGCACAAAAGAGGGGGAGAGAGCGCGCACAAAAGAGGGGGAGAGAGCGCGCACAAAAGAGGGGGAGAGAGCGCGCACAAAAGAGGGGGAGAGAGCGCGCACAAAAGAGGGGGAGAGAGCGCGCACAAAAGAGGGGGAGAGAGCGCGCACAAAAGAGGGGGAGAGAGAGAGCTCAAAAGAGAGGGGGAGAGAGAGCGCAAAAGAGAGGGGGGAGAGTTTAAAAGAGAGCGCAAAAGAGAAGGGGAAGACAGAGTGCAAAAGAGGGAGAGAGGGGGGAGAGAGCGCAAAAAAGAGGGGGGAGAGCGCAAAAGAGTGGGGGGAGAGAGAGAGCTCAAAAGAGAGGGGGGGAGAGAGCTCAAAAGAGAGGGGGGGGAGAGTTTAAAAGAGAGGGGGAGAGAGAGAGCGCAAAAGAGGAGGGGGAGAGAGAGCACAAAAGAGAGGGGAGAGAGAGAGAGCAAAAGAGAGGGGGGGAGAGAGAGAGAGAGCGCAAAAGAGGGGGGAGAGAGAGCAAAAGAGAGGGGGGGAGAGAGAGAGACCAAAGAGGGGGGAGAGAGCAGATGGGGGGCGAGAGAGAGCAAGCAAAAGAGGTGGGAGAGAGAGAGCAAAAGAGGTGGGAGAGAGAGAGCAAAAGAGGTGGGAGAGAGAGAGCAAAAGAGGTGGGAGAGAGAGAGCAAAAGAGGTGGGAGAGAGAGAGCAAAAGAGGTGGGAGAGAGAGAGCAAAAGAGGGGGGAGAGAGAGAGCAAAAGAGGGGGGAGAGTGCAAAATAAGGGGGAGAGTGAGAACTCAAAAGAGAGGGGGGGAGAGAGAGAGAGAGCGCAAAAAAGAGGGGGGAGAGAGAGGGGAGCAAGGGTTGGAACCGCGGTACCTAAAAAATTGGCACGTGTACACGGGCTTTAGGACTAGTAGGTAATAAAGGGATTATCTATCTTTTTAAACAAATGTTTAGAATGGACTGTCCCTTTAATATTCAAGGAGGTAAATTTCTAATGGCAGCTCAACATGTCGGTGAATATACTTATGGCTAAGATGGCGTAAATAAAAATAACAATTTACTGTTATTTCACATAGTTTGTGTTGCGCTAAAATGTCCAGACCTTAATAATTAATCAGATATTGGTACTATACAGTGAACTTTTAATGACTCTCATTTAAGCAATAAATAGACAGGGCTAGTCTGTCGTGTAAAGATTAATCTATAGTTTCTGAGATTTAGATTCCTTGGTTTCGATGCATGAAAAAAATGCAGTACTTTTTATTTCTGTATACTGAGCATAAAGGAGAGATCCGTGCAATACAACTTTCATTTGGTTATGTCATCCCTGTTCTGTTTTTTTTTATTTTCATATCAAGCAGTATTTTTAGTTGCAACAAAGAAAACAGATGGCCTTTATTTTACTTTTAAATGGACATTCTGCTGGAAGAAGTAAATGTTCTATTTTGTTAGAACATTTGCCTTTTAAACAAATTCCTGTCTTTTACTATGTTTTTAATCCCTCAAATGTATGTAATGTGTTGTCCAATTTGTACACCTATGCCACTGCCTACAGCTGGTGAACAAATAAGCATACCTGCATATGAGCCTATCACTTGCCTTCTCATCATTCTTGAGCAGAATGAGAGTTTTCAGAAGTGCAGTTTTGAATATCCTTTTTTAAAGAGTAAAACGCACAGTAAAAAGGATTTAAAAATAATACACAACATTCTGTTTAATTTAATGAGATTGTTTAACATTAGAAGATCCATTTAAGTTTGTGTATCACTTTAACATATTTTTAGTGTTACAAACTGCCCTGTAATTAAATATTTTATTTAGTATCATAAATGATAAAAGTCATAATCCTGGCAGTATAGTTAATCACCATGTGATTAGGTAGAATAGCTGAGAAAATGAAAGTTGTCAATGTCTTGTCAGGATAAAGTTTCACTACAAAAAAAATAGCGCTTTATGTTTACTAATAGTCATGAAACAGTTTGTAAAGATTTACATTCTGCAGTTACAGTTTTGTGAGCCGCTAGATTTTATTTTATACAAAGGTTAACCCTTGCCTAAAACCTTCTTTGGTTGCCAAGGGTTGAAGAGAAGGGTGTCCAGCGTTGTTTAAAGGGACACTCAAGTCAAAATAAACTTTAATGATTCAGATAGAGCAGCAGTTTTAGACACTTTCCAATTTAATTCCATTATCAAATTTTGTCTTTTTATATTCACACTTTCTGGGGAACGTGATCCTACTACAGAGCATGTGCACAAGCTCACAGGGTATACGTATGCTAGTCTGTGATTGGCTGATGTCTGTCACATGATATAGGAGGCTGAAAAATGAGAGAAAATATAAAGTTGTTAGAAACAAATCTACCGCTTATTTGAAATTCAGAGTAGGTGTTATTGCATTGTCTTTTAATTATGCACTTTTTAATTATGTAATTCTACTGCATTGAGTGGCGCTTTTAGCTGTAGTTATTTTTTCAAACTAGATTGATCCACAAAATCTCTATAAAATAATTTTAAATAAACAATTATTTAGCAGGATGAATTAAAGGGACAGTATCCACTCATTTTCATATAACTGCATGTAATAGACACTACTATAAAGAATAAGATGCACAGATACTGACATGAAAATCCAGTATAAAACTGTTTAAAAACGTACTTAGAAGCTCTCAGTTTAGCTCTGTTGAAAAGGTAGTTGGAAAGCCCACTGCAAGTGGGAAATAAGACACTCCCCCTTCCTTTTCATATGAAAAGACCCTTTACACAAACAGAAGCAAGCTGGAGTAGTTATCTGACGGTATTCTCATACAACTTTGGGGCTTGGTTAGGAGTCTAAAGATCAGAGCAATGTTATTTAAAAAATAAGCAAAACTATACATTTAAAAAAACAAAAAAACTTTATGGGCTTTATAAATAGATCTACAAAACATTTATGCAAAGAAAAAATGAGTGTATAATGTCCCTTTTAAACAAGCCAATTATATCACATATGATTCCTTTGGCAAGGACAGAGTTAATGTTTATCATGCTTTATTTACTTTTGTTTACCTTGCTATATGTCCCTTTTAAAGATATTTTATTCTCTACAGTTTTTTGTTCTTGTTGGTTCCCTGCTGCTGTTTAAATCTCCTTTTGCCTCTGCAGCAAAAGCTCCTAATGAGCAGACAAGATATAGAACTGCAGCAGGGCCCGCTAACAAGCTGCTTCAGCGACTGATTCATGTATGACTGGCATTAAGGAGCGTTATTATCACAAGGAGGGAGTGTGCTGTAGATATGGCTGCTGACCGCTGAACAGAACACTGATCTGCTAAAGTGTATTTGTGGTGTACTCTGGCTATCTATACAATTATCATTTTGTTAGCTGTAGTCTAATGAATTACAATTTAATATAGTTACATTAAAGCGAAGACATCTGAAATGTGCAGGGTAGTAGTTTCAGAAGTCGCTTCTTTACAGAATGGGTGGTTGATTCACTGAATGGACTTCCAGTAGAGGTGGTAAGGCCAAATATAGTTATGGAATTCAGGAATACTTGGGGTATGCATAAAGTTATCCTATAAATGAGTTGCACTTCTAAAGGGGATTTAAACAGACTCTTATAGGTATTCTCTGCTGTCAAACTATGTTTCTATGTTTTGAGATGTGTGCTATTTCCTTTGTCAGATCACCTATTACCTGCAAGCCTGATGTTATGTTACCTTCAGCTAATTCCTCCCCACCACTGGTATAGATGCATATTGATCCTCATAATTGGTTTTGTGTGTAACATACTGAAGACCTGATTGTGATTTAATCACCTGCTCAGTGCAAGAAGCTGCAGACTATACTGAGCACATAGCATTGCACAGTCACAGCTTGCTAGATGCCGGACATGCAGAGCTGCACAGTTATGAGCCCTTGTACAGTGATTCATGGAAAGACCAGGTTTATACATTTAGTGCACACTTATATCCACCCTGTCCCTACTTCCTCCTACAGCAGAAAAAAAAGAGAAGCAATTGCTGTAATTGTTTCATTTGTAATTATCAGTCACAACAAAACAAAGGCACTTTTTTTTTTTTAATTCTTCCTGCCGCTTCTATCAGCGAGTTGTATGGTACATCATTGCCCTTAGTTTTAATCAAATTATTTTTTACTGTTAGCATTTATTTAAAGCAAACAATGTGCTATTGTACCTTGCAAAGCTATGCAATATGTGCACACTTCATAAAGGAAGTCTTTGGTGTATTATGGAAATTGTTTTGACTTTTTGCTGCAAATAAAGCTCACAATCTGAAAGAAACATGCGTGGAAAGATTTGTATTTAATATGAAACAATTCTCTATTCTCTAATTATTATTTCTTTCATGTAATTAACAAGAGTCCATGAGCTAGTGACGTATGGGATATACATTCCTACCAGGAGGGGCAAAGTTTCCCAAACCTTAAAATGCCTATAAATACACCCCTCACCACACCCACAAATCAGTTTTACAAACTTTGCCTCCAAGGGAGGTGGTGAAGTAAGTTTGTGCTAGATTCTACGTTGATATGCGCTCCGCAGCAAGTTGGAGCCCGGTTTTCCTCTCAGCGTGCAGTGAATGTCAGAGGGATGTGAGGAGAGTATTGCCTATTGAATGCAGTGATCTCCTTCTACGGGGTCTATTTCATAAGGTTCTCTGTTATCGGTCGTAGAGATTCATCTCTTACCTCCCTTTTCAGATCGACGATATACTCTTATATTTACCATTTCCTCTACTGATTCTCGTTTCAGTACTGGTTTGGCTTTCTACAAACATGTAGATGAGTGTCCTGGGGTAAGTAAGTCTTATTTTCTGTGACACTCTAAGCTATGGTTGGGCACTTTATTTATAAAGTTCTAAATATATGTATTCAAACATTTATTTGCCTTGACTCAGAATGTTCAACTTTCCTTATTTCCAGACAGTCAGTTTCATATTTGGGATTATGCTTTAATTATCATATTTTTCTTACCTCAAAAATTTGACTTTTTCCCTGTGGGCTGTTAGGCTCGCGGGGGCTGAAAATGCTTCATTTTATTGCGTCATTTTTGGCGCGGACTTTTTTGGCGCAAAAATTCATTTCCGTTTTCGGCGTCATACGTGTCGCCGGAAGTTGCGTCATTTTTTGACGTTATTTTGCGCCAAAAATGTCGGCGTTCCGGATGTTGCGTCATTTTTGGCGCAAAAAGCATTTAGGCGCCAAATAATGTGGGCGTCTTTTTTGGCGCCAAAAAATATGGGCGTCGCTTTTGTCTCCACATTATTTCAGTCTCATTTTTCATTTGCTTCTGGTTGCTAGAAGCTTGATGTTTGGCATTTTTTTCCCATTCCTGAAACTGTCTTATAAGGAATTTGATCTATTTTGCTTTATATGTTGTTTTTTCTCTTACATATTGCAAGATGTCTCACGTTGCATCTGAGCCAGAAGATACTACAGGAAAACCTCTGCCTGCTGGATCTACCAAAGCTAAGTGTATCTGCTGTAAACTTTTGGTAGCTATTCCTCCAGCTGTTGTTTGTATTAAATGTCATGACAAACTTGTTAATGCAGATAATATTTCCTTTAGTGATGTACCATTGCCTGTTGCAGTTCCCTCAACATCTAAGGTGCAGAATGTTCCTGATAACATAAGAGATTTTGTTTCTGAATCCATAAAGAAGGCTTTGTCTGTTATTTCTCCTTCTAGTAAACGTAAAAAGTCTTTTAAATCTTCTCTTTCTACAGATGAATTTTTAAATGAACACCATCATTCTGATTCTTTGGACTCTTCTGGTTCAGAGGATTCTGTCTCAGAGATTGATGCTGATAAATCTTCATATTTATTTAAGATGGAATTTATTCGCTCTTTACTTAAAGAAGTACTATTTGCTTTAGAAATAGAGGATTCTAGTCCTCTTGATACTAATTCTATACGTTTAGATAAGGTTTTTAAAGCTCCTGCGGTTATTCCAGAAGTCTTTCCTGTTCCTAATGCTATTTCTGCAGTAATTGCTAAGGAATGGGATAGATTGGGTAATTCATTTACTCCTTCTAAACGTTTTAAGCAATTATATCCTGTTCCGCCTGACAGGTTAGAATTTTGGGACAAAATCCCTAAAGTTGATGGGGCTATTTCTACCCTTGCTAAACGTACTACCATTCCTACATCAGATGGTACCTCGTTTAAGGATCCTTTAGATAGAAAAATTGAATCTTTTCTAAGAAAAGCTTATCTATGTTCAGGTAATCTTCTTAGACCTGCTATATCATTGGCTGATGTTGCTGCAGCTTCAACTTTTTGGTTGGAAACTCTAGCGCAACAAGTAACAAATCGTGATTCTCATGATATTATTATTCTTCTCCAGCATGCTAATAATTTCATCTGTGATGCCATTTTTGATATTATTAGAGTTGATGTTAGATTTATGTCTCTGGCTATCTTAGCCAGAAGAGCTTTATGGCTTAAGACTTGGAATGCTGATATGGCTTCTAAATCAACTCTACTTTCCATTTCTTTCCAGGGAAACAAATTATTTGGTTCTCAGTTGGATTCTATTATTTCAACTGTTACTGGTGGGAAAGGAACTTTTTTACCACAGGATAAAAAGTCTAAAGGTAAAAACAGGGCTAACAATCGTTTTCGATCCTTTCGTTTCAACAAAGAACAAAAGCCTGATCCTTCGTCCTCAGGAGCAGTTTCAGTTTGGAAACCATCTCCAGTCTGGAATAAATCCAAGCCTGCTAGAAAGGCAAAGCCTGCTTCTAAGTTCACATGAAGGTACGGCCCTCATTCCAGTTCCGCTGGTAGGGGGCAGGTTACGTTTTTTCAAAGAAATTTGGATCAATTCTGTTCACAATCTTTGGATTCAGAACATTGTTTCAGAAGGGTACAGAATTGGTTTCAAGATGAGACCTCCTGCAAAGAGATTTTTTCTTTCCCATGTCCCAGTAAATCCAGTGAAAGCTCAAGCATTTCTGAATTGTGTTTCAGATCTAGAGTTGGCTGGAGTAATTATGCCAGTTCCAGTTCCGGAACAGGGGATGGGGTTTTATTCAAATCTCTTCATTGTACCAAAGAAGGGGAATTCCTTCAGACCAGTTCTGGATCTAAAATTATTGAATCGCTATGTAAGGATACCAACGTTCAAGATGGTAACTGTAAGGACTATATTGCCTTTTGTTCAGCAAGGGAATTATATGTCCACAATAGATTTACAGGATGCATATCTGCATATTCCGATTCATCCAGATTATTATCAGTTCCTGAGATTCTCTTTTCTAGACAAGCATTACCAATTTGTGGCTCTACCGTTTGGCCTTGCTACAGCTCCAAGAATTTTCACAAAGATTCTCGGTGCCCTTCTGTCTGTAATCAGAGAACAGGGTATTGTGGTATTTCCTTATTTGGACGATATCTTGGTACTTGCTCCGTCTTTACATTTAGCAGAGTCTCATACGAATCGACTTGTGTTGTTTCTTCAAGATCATGGTTAGAGGATCAATTTACTAAAAAGTTCTTTGATTCCTCAAACAAGGGTAACCTTTCTGGGTTTCCAGATAGATTCAGTGTCCATGACTCTGTCTTTAACAGACAAGAGACGTCTAAAATTGATTACAGCTTGTCGAAACCTTCAGTCACAATCATTCCCTTCGGTAGCCTTATGCATGGAAATTCTAGGTCTTATGACTGCTGCATCGGACGCGATCCCCTTTGCTCGTTTTCACATGCGACCTCTTCAGCTCTGTATGCTGAACCAATGGTGCAGGGATTACACGAAGATATCTCAATTAATATCTTTAAAACCGATTGTTCGACACTCTCTAACGTGGTGGACAGATCACCATCGTTTAATTCAGGGGGCTTCTTTTGTTCTTCCGACCTGGACTGTAATTTCAACAGATGCAAGTCTCACAGGTTGGGGAGCTGTGTGGGGATCTCTGACGGCACAAGGAGTTTGGGAATCTCAGGAGGTGAGATTACCGATCAATATTTTGGAACTCCGTGCAATTTTCAGAGCTCTTCAGTTTTGGCCTCTTCTGAAGAGAGAATCGTTCATTTGTTTTCAGACAGACAATGTCACAACTGTGGCATACATCAATCATCAAGGAGGGACTCACAGTCCTCTGGCTATGAAAGAAGTATCTCGAATTTTGGTTTGGGCGGAATCCAGCTCCTGTCTAATCTCTGCGGTTCATATCCCAGGTGTAGACAATTGGGAAGCGGATTATCTCAGTCGCCAAACGTTGCATCCGGGCGAATGGTCTCTTCACCCAGAGGTATTTCTTCAGATTGTTCAATTGTGGGGGCTTCCAGAGATAGATCTGATGGCCTCTCATCTAAACAAGAAACTTCCCAGGTATCTGTCCAGATCCCGGGATCCTCAGGCGGAGGCAGTGGATGCATTATCACTTCCTTGGAAGTATCATCCTGCCTATATCTTTCCGCCTCTAGTTCTTCTTCCAAGAGTAATCTCCAAGATTCTGAGGGAATGCTCGTTTGTTCTGCTAATAGCTCCGGCATGGCCTCACAGGTTTTGGTATGCGGATCTTGTCCGGATGGCATCTTGCCAGCCATGGACTCTTCCGTTAAGACCAGACCTTCTGTCACAAGGTCCTTTTTTTCATCCGGATCTGAAATCCTTAAATTTAAAGGTATGGAGATTGAACGCTTGATTCTTGGTCATAGAGGTTTCTCTGACTCCGTGATTAATACTATGTTACAGGCTCGTAAATCTGTATCTCGAGAGATATATTATAGAGTCTGGAAGACTTATATTTCTTGGTGTCTTTCTCATCATTTTTCTTGGCATTCTTTTAGAATACCGAGAATTTTACAAATTTCTTCAGGATGGTTTGGATAAGGGTTTGTCCGCAAGTTCTTTGAAAGGACAAATCTCTGCTCTTTCTGTTCTTTTTCACAGAAAGATTGCTATTCTTCCTGATATTCATTGTTTTGTACAAGCTTTGGTTCGTATAAAACCTGTCATTAAGTCAATTTCTCCTCCTTGGAGTTTGAATTTGGTTCTGGGAGCTCTTCAAGCTCCTCCGTTTGAACCTATGCATTCATTGGACATTAAATTACTTTCTTGGAAAGTTTTGTTCCTTTTGGCTATCTCTTCTGCTAGAAGAGTTTCTGAATTATCTGCTCTTTCATGTGAGTCTCCTTTTCTGATTTTTCATCAAGATAAGGCGGGTGTTGCGAACTTCTTTTGAATTTTTACCTAAAGTTGTGAATTCCAACAACATTAGTAGAGAAATTGTGGTTCCTTCATTATGTCCTAATCCTAAGAATTCTAAGGAGAAATCATTGCATTCTTTGGATGTTGTTAGAGCTTTGAAATATTATGTTGAAGCTACGAAATCTTTCCGTAAGACTTCTAGTCTATTTGTTATCTTTTCCGGTTCTAGGAAAGGCCAGAAAGCTTCTGCCATTTCTTTGGCATCTTGGTTGAAATCTTTAATTCATCTTGCCTATGTTGAGTCGGGTAAAACTCCGCCTCAGAGAATTACAGCTCATTCTACTAGGTCAGTATCTACTTCCTGGGCGTTTAGGAATGAAGCTTCGGTTGACCAGATCTGCAAAGCAGCAACTTGGTCTTCTTTGCATACTTTTACTAAATTCTACCATTTTGATGTATTTTCTTCTTCTGAAGCAGTTTTTGGTAGAAAAGTTCTTCAGGCAGCGGTTTCAGTTTGAATCTTCTGCTTATGTTTTTTGTTAAACTTTATTTTGGGTGTGGATTATTTTCAGCAGGAATTGGCTGTCTTTATTTTATCCCTCCCTCTCTAGTGACTCTTGTGTGGAAAGATCCACATCTTGGGTAGTCATTATCCCATACGTCACTAGCTCATGGACTCTTGTTAATTACATGAAAGAAAACATAATTTATGTAAGAACTTACCTGATAAATTCATTTCTTTCATATTAACAAGAGTCCATGAGGCCCACCCTTTTTTGTGGTGGTTATGATTTTTTTGTATAAAGCACAATTATTCCAATTCCTTATTTTATATGCTTCGCACTTTTTCTTATCACCCCACTTCTTGGCTATTCGTTAAACTGATTTGTGGGTGTGGTGAGGGGTGTATTTATAGGCATTTTAAGGTTTGGGAAACTTTGCCCCTCCTGGTAGGAATGTATATCCCATACGTCACTAGCTCATGGACTCTTGTTAATATGAAAGAAATGAATTTATCAGGTAAGTTCTTACATAAATTATGTTTTTTATAATCTACATAACCTTTCCGGGTGATATTAAGCAATTTAATAAATGTGGTAAATTCAATTGTATCACAGGTTGCTTTCCAGATTCACCCATTGACAGAGTGGGCTGCATACTGGTGTCCAAGGGACTAGAAGAGTACAAGAGACCTTGGATATAACTGTGCAAAAGCTTATGAAGATAGATGCATTTGATGTGAATTTTCTGTTTTCAAACAGAACACAACACCTGTTGCTAAATTATCATAATATGCATTGTAGAGCTGTACTGAGTATGTACACACTTTTGAATCTCTGTCGCCCTCTAGAGAATATGACTGGAATAAACGTGATTGAAAAACTGTTAGTGTGGGATTTGCAGGCAAGGTAACCACACTCCTTATCTCTTCACAGCATTGCAATGTAACCACATCACACACACACTCACACACACACATCACACACACACACATCACACACACATCACACACACATCACACACACATCACACATCACACATCACTCACACATCACACACACACACACATCACACATCACACACACACACACACATATCACACACACACACACATATCACACACACATCACACACACACACATCACACACACACACACATCACACACACATCACTCACACACACATCACTCACACACACATCACACACAAATCACTCACACACACATCACACACAATCACACACAAATCACACACACATCACACACACACACACACACACATCACACACACATCACACACACATCACACACATCAAGCAGAGTGTTGCAAAAAACAAACAAACCCCAACTAAGCTCTATATCTCACTGTAATTAAATGTGCGTTAGGTTTGTTTGGTTAAGGTCTATGGACTGTGGCAAGTTAAAGGATATAAACATTTCTAGATCACCTATCATGCATTTGCTGCAGTTTTTTGTTTAGGGAAATTAGATCTGAGGTCTCCTAATTGTACATGTAATCACAGGCAGGCCTTTGGATGGCTGTTTCACCCTCTCACATCCTCTTTTTCCTTAAAGGGATATGAAGCCCAATTTTCTTCTTTCATGATTCAGATAGAGCATGCAAATTTAAGGAACTTTCTAATTTACTCCTATTATCTTTGTATCTTTGAAAAGCAGGAATTCAAGCTTAGGAGCTGGAACATTTTTGGTTCATAGCCCTTGGTAGTGCTTGCTAATTGGTGACTAAATGTAGCCACCAATCAGCAAGTGCTACCCAGGTGCTGAACCAAAAAGGGGCCAGCTCCTAAGCTTACATTCTTGCTTTTCAAATAAAGTTGCCAAGAGAACAAATAAATTGATAATCGAGCTTGCGATTTTAAACAAATTTCTAATTTACTCCTATCTGAATCATGAAATAAAAAAATGTGGGTTTCATGTAGAAGAGCTCAGAGTGTAATTAGGTTGTGCTGACACATAGACAAAAAATTGATGCAGGTTATCCTTTCTTTTGACTTTATTTCCACATCTTTTTTTGGGAAGTTATTGACTGCTTGTTATAATGTCTCCAGTGTGTGACTGTAGCCCGTATAACTGTTTTCTGTCTGTGAATGATATGCAATATAACTGCCAAATTTGACAATTTAGTTAACTGGGTGATATGTTGGACTAGCCAAGAAAGGCTGAATCTGGTTCGGGTCATTAAATGCAGACTAAACGTAATTATTTTTTCTTCTTTGTTGGATCTAAGAGAGGGCAGTCTGAAATGTATTATAGCATTTTTATATTTTATTTAGGTATTTTCTTTTTTGGAAAATTGATGTTCTTTACTGAGAACAATTAACAAAACATTTTTGTAATACTTTTAATTTGTGTCACTGTCCATCATTAAAGGGACAGTTTACCCCAAAATGGTTGTTGTTTAAAAAGATAGATAATCCCTTTATTACCCATCCTCGAGTTTTGCACAGCCAACATGGTATCTAAGCCTCTTTTGACAGCCCCTCCTTTTTTTATTATCTATTGACTTGCATTTTAGCCAATTAGTGCTGTATTAACCACAACTCCACAGGTGTGAGCACAATATCTATATGGCCCACATGGTTTAGCAGTCTCTTGTTGTTAAAAGTTAACAACAACAAAAAACCACAGTACACTGCCCCTATGTACAATCAACTATGGCTGCCTGTGTTCACATTTTTTTTTGTATTGCATTTCATGTGATTCATATACTTGATGCCAGTCTGACTTGTTATTCCAACAATAATCTCCCTATTCCCACATTTGGGATTGAAAAGTGGAAAATTCAATGTGATCTGAAGCCAGTTGGCAGAGTAGCTCCACCAACACAGTGTTTTCCTAAGAGCTCTGCATATGTTTGGTGGGAATTTTGCCCAAAGCCTAAGTTCCCTGGGAGTGGGTGGTAAAGGTTTGATGCAGGTTTGAAAACTTAACTGAGTAAGTTTGAAAATAAAGCCAGGAACTATTTTAAGAAGCCTATTTCTACAGTCAGGAATTAAAGGGACAGTGTACTGTGCATTTTCTCCCTTTCAATGTATTCTCAATGATCCATTAGAGTGTATTGAATTGTTTACAAATAGCTCATTTTACCTTTTTATTTTGTTGCTTGAAACAGCAGATTTGAAACCACCTCCTATAGTAAATATAAACCATGCAATACTTGCTTTAAAAAAAAAGGGAAAAAAAAGCTTTGTAAATAAGAGGCAGCAGCAGAGATCAACCTCCCAGTGGTGGT
>NC_069507.1:53949958-53952458 GCF_027579735.1 Bombina bombina | reverse complement strand
CCGGTTTGAAAGAAATTATCGCTGACATTACAGGAGGTAAGGGCCACGCCCTACCTCAAGACAAAGCCAAAGCTAAGGCTAGACAGTCTAATTTTCGTCCCTTTCGGAATTTCAAAACAGGAGCAGCATCAACCTCCACTGCACAAAACAGGAGGGAGCTGTTGCTCGTTACAGGCAAGGCTGGAAACCTAACCAGTCCTGGAACAAGGGCAAGCAGGCCAGGAAACCTGCTGCTGCCCCAAAGACAGCATGAACCGAGAGCCCTCGATCCGGGACCGGATCTAGTGGGGGGCAGACTTTCTCTCTTCGCCCAGGCCTGGGCAAGAGATGTTCAGGATCCCTGGGCGCTAGAGATCATATCTCAGGGATACCTTCTAGACTTCAAATTATCTCCCCCAAGAGGGAGATTTCATCTGTCAAGGTTGTCAACAAACCAGATAAAGAAAGAAGCGTTTCTACGCTGTATATAAGATCTGTTATTAATGGGAGTGATCCATCCGGTTCCGCGGTCGGAACAAGGACAAGGGTTCTACTCAAACCTGTTTGTGGTTCCCAAAAAAGAGGGAACTTTCAGGCCAATCTTAGATTTAAAGATTCTAAACAAATTCCTAAGAGTTCCATCGTTCAAAATGGAAACTATTCGGACAATCTTACCCATGATCCAAAAGGGTCAGTACATGACCACAGTGGATTTAAAAGATGCTTACCTTCACATACCGATTCACAAAGATCATCACCGGTACCTAAGGTTTGCCTTCTTAGACAGGCACTACCAGTTTGTAGCTCTTCCATTCGGATTGGCTACGGCTCCAAGAATCTTCACAAAGGTTCTGGGTGCCCTTCTGGCGGTACTAAGACCGCGAGGGATTTCGGTAGCTCCGTATCTAGACGACATTCTAATACAAGCTTCAAGCTTTCAAACTGCCAAGTCTCATACAGAGTTAGTTCTGGCATTTCTAAGGTCGCATGGATGGAAAGTGAACGAAAAGAAGAGTTCTCTTTTTCCTCTCACAAGAGTTCCATTCTTGGGGACTCTTATAGATTCTGTAGAAATGAAGATTTACCTGACAGAAGACAGGTTAACAAAGCTTCTAAATGCATGCCGTGTCCTTCATTCCATTCAACACCCGTCAGTAGCTCAATGCATGGAGGTGATCGGCTTAATGGTAGCGGCAATGGACATAGTACCTTTTGCACGCCTACACCTCAGACCGCTGCAATTGTGCATGCTAAGTCAGTGGAATGGGGATTACTCAGATTTGTCCCCTACTCTGAATCTGAATCGAGAGACCAGAAATTCTCTTCTATGGTGGCTTTATCGGCCACACCTGTCCAGGGGGATGCCATTCAGCAGGCCAGACTGGACAATTGTAACAACAGACGCCAGCCTACTAGGTTGGGGCGCTGTCTGGAATTCTCTGAAGGCTCAGGGACTATGGAATCAGGAGGAGAGTCTCCTTCCAATAAACATTCTGGAATTGAGAGCAGTTCTCAATGCCCTTCTGGCTTGGCCCCAATTAACAACTCGGGGGTTCATCAGGTTTCAGTCGGACAACATCACGACTGTAGCTTACATCAACCATCAGGGAGGGACAAGAAGCTCCCTAGCAATGATGGAAGTATCAAAGATAATTCGCTGGGCAGAGTCTCACTCTTGCCACCTGTCAGCAATCCACATCCCGGGAGTGGAGAACTGGGAGGCGGATTTTTTGAGTCGCCAGACTTTTCATCCGGGGGAGTGGGAACTTCATCCGGAGGTCTTTGCCCAAATACTTCGACGTTGGGGCAAACCAGAGATAGATCTCATGGCGTCTCGCCAGAACGCCAAACTTCCTCACTACGGGTCCAGATCCAGGGATCCGGGAGCGGTTCTGATAGATGCTTTGACAGCACCTTGGAACTTCGGGATGGCTTATGTGTTTCCACCCTTCCCGCTGCTTCCTCGATTGATTGCCAAAATCAAACAGGAGAGAGCATCAGTGATTCTAATAGCGCCTGCATGGCCACGCAGGACTTGGTATGCAGATCTAGTGGACATGTCATCCTGTCCGCCTTGGTCTCTACCTCTAAGACAGGACCTTCTGATACAGGGTCCATTCAAACATCAAAATCTAACTTCTCTGAAGCTGACTGCTTGGAAATTGAACGCTTGATTTTATCAAAACGTGGTTTTTCTGAGTCGGTTATTGATACCCTGATACAGGCTAGGAAGCCTGTTACCAGAAAGATTTACCATAAAATATGGCGTAAATACCTATACTGGTGCGAATCCAAACGTTACTCCTGGAGTAAGGTTAGGATCCCTAGGATATTGTCCTTTCTACAAGAAGGTTTAGAAAAGGGTTTATCAGCTAGTTCATTAAAGGGACAGATTTCAGCTCTGTCCATCTTGTTACACAGGCGTCTGTCAGAAAATCCAGACTGTCAGGCTTTAGCTAGGATCAAGCCTGTGTTTAAAGCTGTTGCTCCGCCATGGAGTTTAAACTTAGTTCTTAACGTT
>NC_069507.1:53942458-53944958 GCF_027579735.1 Bombina bombina | reverse complement strand
GACAGTAACGGTTTTATTTTAAAACGTTTTTTGTACTTTCTGATCAAGTTTATGCCTGTTTAACATGTCTGACCTACCAGATAGACTGTGTTCTGAATGTGGGGAAGCCAGAATTCCTATTCATCTAAATAAATGTGATTTATGTGATAATGACAATGATGCCCAAGATGATTCCTCAAGTGAGGGGAGTAAGCATGGTACTGCATCATTCCCTCCTTCGTCTACACGAGTCTTGCCCACTCAGGAGGCCCCTAGTACATCTAGCGCGCCAATACTCCTTACTATGCAACAATTAACGGCTGTAATGGATAATTCTGTCAAAAACATTTTAGCCAAAATGAACCCTTGTCAGCGTAAGCGTGGCTGCTCTGTTTTAGTTACTGAAGAGCATGACGACGCTGATATTAATATCTCTGAAGGGCCCCTAACCCAATCTGAGGGGGCCAGGGAGGTTTTGTCTGAGGGAGAAATTACTGATTTAGGGAACATTTCTCAGCAGGCTGAATCTGATGTGATTACATTTAAATTTAAATTGGAACATCTCCGCATTCTGCTTAAGGAGGTATTATCCACTCTGGATGATTGTGAAAATTTAGTCATCCCAGAGAAACTATGTAAAATGGACAAGTTCCTAGAGGTGCCGGGGCTCCCAGAAGCTTTTCCTATACCCAAGCGGGTGGCGGACATTGTTAATAAAGAATGGGAAAGGCCCGGTATTCCTTTCGTCCCTCCCCCCATATTTAAAAAATTGTTTCCTATGGTCGACCCCAGAAAGGACTTATGGCAGTCAGTCCCCAAGGTCGAGGGAGCGGTTTCTACTTTAAACAAACGCACCACTATTCCCATAGAGGATAGTTGTGCTTTCAAAGATCCTATGGATAAAAAATTAGAAGGTTTGCTTAAAAAGATGTTTGTTCAGCAGGGTTACCTTCTACAACCCATTTCATGCATTGTCCCTGTCACTACTGCCGCATATTTCTGGTTTGATGAACTGCTTAAGGTGCTCGATAGTGACTCTCCTCCTTATGAGGAGATTATGGACAGAATCAATGCTCTCAAATTGGCTAATTCTTTCACTCTAGACGCCTCTTTGCAATTGGCTAAGTTAGCGGCTAAGAACTCTGGGTTTGCTATTGTGGCGCGCAGAGCGCTTTGGTTGAAATCTTGGTCGGCTGATGCGTCTTCCAAGAACAAGCTACTAAACATTCCTTTCAAGGGGAAAACGTTGTTTGGTCCTGACTTGAAAGAGATTATCTCTGATATCACTGGGGGTAAGGGCCACGCCCTTCCTCAGGATCGGCCTTTCAAGGCAAAAAATAGACCTAATTTTCGTCCCTTTCGTAAAAACGGACCAGCCCAAGGTGCTACGTCCTCTAAGCAAGAGGGTAATACTTCTCAGGCCAAGCCAGCTTGGAGACCAATGCAAGGCTGGAACAAGGGAAAGCAGGCCAAGAAACCTGCCACTGCTACCAAGACAGCATGAAATATTGGCCCCCGATCCGGGACCGGATCTGGTGGGGGGCAGACTCTCTCTCTTCGCTCAGGCTTGGGCAAGAGATGTTCTGGATCCCTGGGCGCTAGAAATAGTCTCCCAGGGTTATCTTCTGGAATTCAAGGGACTTCCCCCAAGGGGGAGGTTCCACAGGTCGCAGTTGTCTTCAGACCACATAAAAAGACAGGCGTTCTTACATTGTGTAGAAGACCTGTTAAAAATGGGAGTGATTCATCCTGTTCCATTAAGAGAACAAGGGATGGGGTTCTACTCCAATCTGTTCATAGTTCCCAAAAAAGAGGGAACGTTCAGACCAATCCTAGATCTCAAGATCTTAAACAAATTTCTCAAGGTCCCATCGTTCAAGATGGAAACCATTCGAACTATCCTTCCTTCCATCCAGGAAGGTCAATTCATGACCACGGTGGATTTAAAGGATGCGTATCTACATATTCCTATCCACAAGGAACATCATCGGTTCCTAAGGTTTGCATTCCTGGACAAACATTACCAGTTCGTGGCGCTTCCTTTCGGATTAGCCACTGCTCCAAGGATTTTCACAAAGGTACTAGGGTCCCTTCTAGCGGTGCTAAGACCAAGGGGCATTGCAGTAGTACCTTACCTGGACGACATTCTGATTCAAGCGTCGTCCCTTCCTCAAGCAAAGGCTCACACGGACATTGTCCTGGCCTTTCTCAGATCTCACGGCTGGAAAGTGAACGTGGAAAAGAGTTCTCTATCCCCGTCAACAAGGGTTCCCTTCTTGGGAACAATTATAGACTCCTTAGAAATGAGGATCTTTCTAACAGAGGCCAGAAAAACAAAGCTTCTGGACTCTTGTCGGATACTTCATTCCGTTCCTCTTCCTTCCATAGCTCAGTGCATGGAAGTGATCGGGTTGATGGTGGCGGCGATGGACATAGTTCCTTTTGCGCGCATTCATCTAAGACCATTACAACTGTGCATGCTCAGTCAGTGGAATGGGGACTATACAGACTTGTCTCCGAA
>NC_069507.1:53932458-53937458 GCF_027579735.1 Bombina bombina | reverse complement strand
GGGGGTAAGGAAATGAAAGATCAATTTGGATGTAGTAAAGGGTGTAGGACATTGAGACTAAAAGTATGGAAGCATGTTGTATCCCTTTGTGTGCTTCAGTTACAAGGACGGGGTATCAGGTTGTATCCCTGGGGAGCCTTAGGCTAAAAACAAGGAGTTCTCCTTGTTGTGTTTGTATATGTATATACCCTACCAGTGCCCTCTAGAGACAAACGAGGCCCTTCCTCATGCTGGATCTCTATGCCTGACTTGTTTCGCTTCTCCTGTCTTCCAGGACAATGAATCTCGACAAATGAATTAACAGACCCACTCTGCCTGAGGGAACAGTGCACAGGTCATGCAGGTAAGCATCTTTAGACTTGGGCTTGATTTCCTAACACTGTATGAGTTGCTAAACTCTTGTCTTGTCACCCCCAAATGCAATGAGATTAGAGGTGGGTGTTGAATACTCGGCAAGGTGCGTCCAAATAAATGGCATGATAGAACCTTGAAAACAAACCCAACCTAGCAACAATGTCAAGGGGGCTTTGCTGTCATTCATTTTTTTATCTTTTGTCATTTATTTTACAATACATGTTCCTGTTCTGAATAAAACATTGTGTTCTTGTCAGGCTTGAAGAAGCTTTTCCCTTTCCACCTAAAAGTGGTGAAGGAAATGTCCTTATTGACTACACATGCGGGAAATATTTTCCTGCTTACTAAACGCAACATAGAACATGTTAATGCACAAGCTCCCCTATCAAAGCGACTTAGGTCTTCTGTCAACTCTATCTATCTATCTATCTATCATCTACAGTCATGTGAAAAAGAAAGTACACCCTCTTTAAATTCTATGGTTTTACGTATCGGGGCATTACAATCACCTGGTCCCTAGCAGGTCTTAAAATTAGGTAAATACAACCTCAGATGAACAACAACACATGACATATTACACTGTCATGATTTATTTAACAAATATAAAGCCAAAATGGAGAAGTTGTGTGAAAAAACGAAGTACACCTTATGATTCAATAGCTTGTAGAACCACCTTTATCAGCAATAACTTGAAGTAATTATTTTTTGTATGACTTTATCAGTCTCTCACATCATTGTGGTGGAATTTGGCCCACTCTTCTTTACAACGTTGCTTCAGTTCATTAAGGTTTGCGGGCATTCATTTATGCACAGCTCTCCTAAGGTACTGCCACATCATTTCAATCGGGTTGAGGTCTGGACTTTGATTGGGCCATTGCAACACCTTGATTCTTTTCTTTTTCAGCCATTCTGTTGTAGATTTGTTGGTGTGCTTGGGATCATTTTTGACCAAGCATGACCCAATTTTGACCAAGCATGACCCAATTTTGACCAAGCTTTAACTGTCAGACAGATGGCATCACATTTGACTCTAGAGTACTTTGGTATACAGAGGAGTTTCTGGTCGACTCAATGACTGCAAGGTGCCCAGGTAACTCTTGTTTTTTTTTTAAATTTCTCAGAGCTTTGCACGGTATGACCTTGGGGTGAATTTGCTGGGATGTCCACTCCTGGGAAGATTGGCAACTGTCTTGAATGTTTTCCACTTGTGAATAATCTCTCTCACTGTAGAATGATGGACTACTTGTCTTGTTGGACTTGTTAAATTGTTAAATTGTTTGGAAATGGCCTTATAACCCTTCCCAGATTGATGTCTTTCCTCCTTGGCACACACCTGAATGCTCCAGACCAGCAAACTGCTAAAACTTCAGCGTTTATAGAGGTGGTCACACTTGCTGAGGATCAATTAATCAAGGGCATTTGATTAGCAGCAACTGACTACTACCTGGTCTTTTTATTCCTATGGAAGCCGTAAGGGTGTGTTTAGTTTTTCACACATAACTTCTCCATTTTGGCTTTATAATTGTTAAATAAATCATGACACGGTGTAATATGTCATGTGTTGTTGTTCATCTGAGATTGTATTTACCTAATTTAAAGACCTACTAAGGACCAAATGATTGTTATGTCCTGATACGTAAAAACATAGAATTCAAAGAGGGTGTACTTTCTTTTTCACATGATTATGACGATCTACCTACCTACCTACCCTGAACACATACATTTTATTGCCATGCTTACATTTCAATGCAGTATCTAGAGAAAAAAAACAACTGTAGGCTGATGCTGAACAAAAACAAAACAAAAAATAAACTGTCACAATGTACTGAATAGCATTAAACACTGTTGCAAGAAAATAATTACTGTATAAACATAAGGAAAATTGGGCTTTTTTAATAGATTGTTAGCGAGTGACTGTCCCTTGAAACTCTTTATGCTACAGCAGAGATATCTGCATGTTTCTCCATTTATATTTGTAGAGTAGCAGTATATAATTAAAAAAACAAGGTGTCCTGTTTACATAAGTTCTAATTTTAAAGAGATACAAAAGTGTAAAAATAAATTGCTCTTTATTATAGGAGCATTTTAGTTTGAAACTAAATAACTTCTTCACTATGGGCCTAATCATCATAAACTTGCCGGCTTGAAAACAAATCACACAAAAACATGTAGGGCTTTTTAATAATATTATATTGTAAGGTATGTGTCTCTACTTCAGATCCAAACCACTTCATAGCACGATACAAACTCTCAAACTAAAATTTGCGTTTCTAAAATTCTTTGACGAGACTTCATGGGTAATCTTGCCAGAGCAGTGAGCTTTAAGATCATTGGCTGTCTGTGTTTAACCCTTACATAGATGATAATTATATAGTTAAATTGTGTAACAGACCACCACTACCAGTGCTGTTACTGAGCCCGACATGGCTAATGATTGGTTGATATGTAAGTATACTATTTGATTAAAATGCACTTTTCCTGGGTGCATGATTTTAGCTACGAGTCTAAACGCTGCAAAAAAAAAAAAAAAAGGATTCGGTGAGAAAAAAAAGACATATTACCCAGATAGCCCTCAGTTTACGCCGGGGTTAGGTTCCAGAAGGAATGGTTGTAAATCGAAACCGTTGTAAATTGAAACCCAGTTTATAATGTAAGTCAATGGGAAGTGAGGGAGATAGGTTCCAGGCCCCTCTCAAAATTGTCATAAGTAACATCTAATACATTATTTTTAAAGCTTTGAGATGAAGACTTTTAAATGCTAAACAGCATTATAAACCTAATAAAATAATCACACAACACAGAATATATAATTAAACTAAGTTAAATTAACAAAAAACATTTGCTAAACAGCATTATAAACCTAATAAAATAATCACACAACACAGATTTCACTTGCATTTTTCTGCAAACAGTTCTTTCTATGCATTCCAATCTGGACTGATTTATAGACAGGAAGATCTTGTTAATTTAAAATCTGCTCGATAGCTCATGTCTGGTTAAACTGATTAATTTCAGCTTGCTTGGCTTTGCTGCAAAACAAGCGGACAGCTCCACCTACTGGCTATTTTAATAAATGCACTGCTTCTCAATGCTTTTCAATAGCAGTCACATGACAGCAAAAAAAGGTTGTTATTCTGAAACGGTGTAAATTGAACCGTTGTAAAACGAGGGCCACCTGTATATGAAAAAAATATTTTTTAACTAAATTTATGTAGTTGCAAGGTAACAAATGCCTAAAAATCTGATTAAGATTATAAATTAGTCCTTTAACTTTAACAGCCAAAAGAACCAAGACTTCTCTAACTTCAGGTCACTACAGGGGAGGAGGAATGAAAGCATTATGACCCGAGATGCTTTTCTGGGAAGAATGTATCAACTGTGACTTGAGCTGATCAGATCATGAAATGCTAGGGCTCACAGCCAGTCTGGGTGAAACTGTGCTCCTCATCCAAGGGCAGGAATGAATAAGCTTACCAAAAAGACAGCTACTGCTCACTGAAGTTAGAGGTGGGGTTGTGGGGGAGAGCCAGCTCAGAATAAAATATTCCCTTCTCTCTGTGAGAAATGCAGGTCCTTGCAGGTCACGTGAGCTTTTCTCACTGATGTAGAGCTGGAATGTTAGCTATGGTATTTCCTGAGACTTCATAAACAGAGGGGGGAGACAGGATGAGAGAGGTTGCTGAGGGGAGGGTGTGGGGTGCTGTTTCAGGAGGGAACATGACCACAGTGCTACTGCCTTGTCCACAGTCTGGGGATCCTTGTACGTTGCACACATACATGCAACATAGACGTGCAAACACGTACTCACATGCACACAGAAACCTCAGACATATTGTTCCATACTTGTTTCAAATTGAAATGTTATAAACTGTTTCTGATTACATTGGTAAATACAGTTTAAAAGGTTTTATCAGGCAAGGTGGACCTATTATGGGTATATTAGAATCTTTATAAACTGCTGTACTGGCATATCAATCAGGTGTCCAGCTTTGGCAAGAGGTAACAAAGTAAAATGTATTTGCCTTAGTTTAAACAAATTGACTAAACCTGAATATCTTGCCTAGTGCTCATGGTCCTTGTGTAGAAACAGTGGGCACCTTTAGTGCTTGTTGCCTTTGAGCGTCACCCATGAAGCAAAAGGAATGAATATACACTGTGGCGGTATTTTGTGCAGTTTGGACGGCAGCCATTATCTTCTCGAAGGACTGGTTTGAAGGTTCCAGTACTCAAAAAGACTTGCTTAGCCTTTGGGGTAAAGGAACCCCAAAAAAATCTTTCATAATTTAGATAGAGAATTAAAAAGAACACAACATTCTAATTTGCTTCAATCTTTAGATCTACTTTTGTGGAAGAAATATCAATGCACATGTGCAGCCACCAATCAGCAGCTACTGAGCCTATCTAGATATGCTTTTCAGCAAAGGATATCAAGATAATAGAAGTAAATTAGAAATTAGTTTAAAACTGCATGCTCTTTCTGAATGATGAAAGAAAAAAAATTGGGTTTTATGTCCCTTTAATGTATCCTACTGCTTAGGGCCAAAGTAAACTTCCAGGGATGCAGGCAGCCACTGAGCCGTTATATTTTATCACTCAGAGCAGAGCCATATATTCTCTCTAATGGGGCTAGATTTATCAAAGCTGAG
>NC_069507.1:53862458-53929958 GCF_027579735.1 Bombina bombina | reverse complement strand
TGGTGGAATTTGGCTAAAAAAAATATATATATATATATTGTAGCAAAAAAGAAAAAAGTGTTAATGCATTTAAATGTGTTTTACATTCACCTAGTATGTGAATTTATTGCAAGATAGCAGGAAAAAGATTTACCGTTCCTTTAAGGAAAATCATCATCAATGCTGAATACATTAGCTGCCATGTTATATCTTTGCTTTGCCTGTGTATATTTTGCCTCTGTACTGGTCTGTTATACAATGGTTTTGTACTAGAATTCTGATGCATTCGAATTGGGACACATATGTTTATTGATCTATTTCAAAATATTTATTTTTACCAGGAAAGGTGTGTGTCATTTCTTCTGTTATGTGTGATCAGTCCACGGGTCATCATTACTTCTGGGATATAACTCCTCCCCAACAGGAAATGCAAGAGGATTCACCCAGCAGAGCTGCATATAGCTCCTCCCCTCTACGTCAGTCCCAGTCATTCTCTTGCACCCAACGACTAGATAGGATGTGTGAGAGGACTATGGTGATTATACTTAGTTTTTATGACTTCAATCAAAAGTTTGTTATTTTAAAATAGCACCGGAGCGTGTTATTACTTCTCTGGCAGAGTTTGAGGAAGAATCTGTCAGAGTTTTTTACTATGATTTTAACCGGAGTAGTTAAGATCATATTGCTGTTCTCGGCCATCTGAGGGAGGTAAAGGCTTCAGATCAGGGGACAGCGGGCAGAGGAATCTGCATTGAGGTATGTAGCAGTTTTTATTTTCTGAATGGAATTGATGAGAAAATCCTGCCATACCGTTAAAATGACATGTATGTATACACTTCAGTATTCTGGGGATGGTATTTCACCGGAACTACTCTGTTAAAGGTCACTAATCCTTTTTAATAACTATTTATCATGTTAAACGTTTTTGCTGGAATGTAGAATCGTTTACATTGCTGAGGTACTGTGTGAATAAATATTTGGGCATTATTTTCCACTTGGCAGTTTTTTTGCTTTATTTGTGACAGTTTCGTTTCTCTTCACTGCTGTGTGGGAGAGGGAGGGGCCGTTTTGGCGCTCTTTGCTACGCATCAAAAAATACCAGTCAGTTACTTTTATTTTTCCTGCATGATCCGGTTCATCTCTGATAGATCTCAGGGGTCTTCAAACTTCTTTGAAGGGAGGTAAATTCTCTCAGCAGAGCTGTGAGAATTCTTATAGTGACTGTGAATAAAAACGTTGCTTTGTATTTTTTATGTCAAATTTAATTATTGTTATTTTACTAATGGGAACAAACCTTTGCTAAAAGTTTTGTTGTTTTAAAGTTTGATGCTATAACTGTTTTTCAGTTCACTATTTCAACTGTCATTTAATCGTTAGTACCTCTTTGAGGCACAGTACGTTTTTTGCTAAAAAAGATTATAACCAAGTTGTAAGTTTTTTGCTAGTGTGTTAAACATGTCTGACTCAGAGGAAGATATCTGTGTCATTTGTTCCAATGCCAAGGTGGAGCCCAATAGAAATTTATGTACTAACTGTATTGATGCTACTTTAAATAAAAGTCAATCTGTACAATGTGAACAAATTTCACCAAACAGCGAGGGGAGAGTTATGCCGACTAACTCGCCTCACGCGGCAGTACCTGCATCTCCCGCCCGGGAGGTGCGTGATATTTTGGCGCCTAGTACATCTGGGCGGCCATTACAGATAACATTACAAGATATGGCTACTGTTATGACTGAAGTTTTGTCTAAATTACCAGAACTAAGAGGCAAGCGTGATCACTCTGGGGTGAGAACAGAGTGCGCTGACAATGCTAGGGCCATGTCTGATACTGCGTCACAGCTCGCAGAGCATGAGGACGGAGAGCTTCATTCTGTGGGTGACGGTTCTGATCCAAACAGATTGGACTCAGATATTTCAAATTTTAAATTTAAATTGGAGAACCTCCGTGTATTACTAGGGGAGGTCTTAGCAGCTCTCAACGATTGTAACACCGTTGCAATACCAGAGAAACTGTGTAGGTTGGATAAATACTTTGCGGTACCGGCGAGTACTGACGTTTTTCCTATACCTAAGAGACTAACTGAAATTGTTACTAAGGAGTGGGATAGACCCGGTGTGCCGTTCTCACCCCCTCCAATATTTAGAAAGATGTTTCCAATAGACGCCACCACTCGGGACTTATGGCAAACGGTCCCCAAGGTGGAGGGAGCAGTTTCTACTTTAGCTAAGCGTACCACTATCCCGGTGGAGGATAGCTGTGCTTTCTCAGATCCAATGGATAAAAAATTAGAGGGTTACCTTAAGAAAATGTTTGTTCAACAAGGTTTTATATTACAACCCCTTGCATGTATCGCGCCGATTACGGCTGCGGCAGCATTTTGGATTGAGTCGCTTGAAGAGAACCTTAGTTCATCTACGCTAGACGACATTACGGACAGGCTTAGAGTCCTTAAACTAGCTAATTCCTTCATTTCGGAGGCCGTAGTACATTTAACCAAACTTACGGCTAAGAACTCAGGATTCGCCATACAGGCACGTAGGGCGCTGTGGCTAAAATCCTGGTCAGCTGATGTTACTTCTAAGTCCAAATTACTTAATATACCTTTCAAGGGGCAGTCTTTATTTGGGCCCGGTTTGAAAGAGATTATCGCTGACATTACAGGAGGTAAGGGCCACGCCCTACCTCAAGACAAAGCCAAAGCTAAGGCTAGACAGTCTAATTTTCGTCCCTTTCGGAACTTTAAAACAGGAGCAGCATCAACCTCCACTGCACCAAAACAGGAAGGAGCTGTTGCTCGTTACAGGCAAGGCTGGAAGCCTAACCAGTCCTGGAACAAGAGCAAGCAGGCCAGGAAACCTGCTGCTGCCCCAAAGACAGCATGAACCGAGAGCCCCCGATCCGGGACCGGATCTAGTGGGGGGCAGACTCTCTCTCTTCGCCCAGGCCTGGGCAAGAGATGTTCAGGATCCCTGGGCTCTAGAGATCATATCGCAGGGATACCTTCTAGACTTCAAATTATCTCCCCCAAGAGGGAGATTTCATCTGTCAAGGTTGTCAACAAACCAGATAAAGAAAGAAGCGTTTCTACGCTGCGTACAAGATCTGTTATTAATGGGAGTGATCCATCCGGTTCCGCGGTCGGAACAAGGACAAGGGTTCTACTCAAACCTGTTTGTGGTTCCCAAAAAAGAGGGAACTTTCAGGCCAATCTTAGATTTAAAGACTCTAAACAAATTCCTAAGAGTTCCATCGTTCAAAATGGAAACTATTCGGACAATCTTACCCATGATCCAAGAGGGTCAGTACATGACCACAGTGGATTTAAAGGATGCTTACCTTCACATACCGATCCACAAAGATCATCACCGGTATCTAAGGTTTGCCTTCTTAGACAGGCACTACCAGTTTGTAGCTCTTCCATTCGGATTGGCTACGGCTCCAAGAATCTTCACAAAGGTTCTGGGTGCCCTTCTGGCGGTACTAAGACCGCGAGGGATTTCGGTAGCTCCGTACCTAGACGACATTCTAATTCAAGCTTCAAGCTTTCAAACTGCCAAGTCTCATACAGAGTTAGTTCTGGCATTTCTAAGGTCGCATGGATGGAAAGTGAACGAAAAGAAGAGTTCTCTCTTTCCTCTCACAAGAGTTCCATTCTTGGGGACTCTTATAGATTCTGTAGAAATGAAGATTTACCTGACAGAAGACAGGTTAACAAAGCTTCAAAATGCATGCCGCGTCCTTCATTCCATTCAACACCCGTCAGTAGCTCAATGCATGGAGGTGATCGGCTTAATGGTAGCGGCAATGGACATAGTACCTTTTGCACGCCTACACCTCAGACCGCTGCAATTATGCATGCTAAGTCAGTGGAATGGGGATTACTCAGATTTGTCCCCTACTCTGAATCTGAATCAAGAGACCAGAAATTCTCTTCTATGGTGGCTTTATCGGCCACACCTGTCCAGGGGGATGCCATTCAGCAGGCCAGACTGGACAATTGTAACAACAGACGCCAGCCTACTAGGTTGGGGCGCTGTCTGGAATTCTCTGAAGGCTCAGGGACTATGGAATCAGGAGGAGAGTCTCCTTCCAATAAACATTCTGGAATTGAGAGCAGTTCTCAATGCCCTTCTGGCTTGGCCCCAGTTAACAACTCGGGGGTTCATCAGGTTTCAGTCGGACAACATCACGACTGTAGCTTACATCAACCATCAGGGAGGGACAAGAAGCTCCCTAGCAATGATGGAAGTATCAAAGATAATTCGCTGGGCAGAGTCTCACTCTTGCCACCTGTCAGCAATCCACATCCCGGGAGTGGAGAACTGGGAGGCGGATTTCTTGAGTCGCCAGACTTTTCATCCGGGGGAGTGGGAACTTCATCCGGAGGTCTTTGCCCAAATACTTCGACGTTGGGGCAAACCAGAGATAGATCTCATGGCGTCTCGCCAGAACGCCAAACTTCCTCGCTACGGGTCCAGATCCAGGGATCCGGGAGCAGTTCTGATAGATGCTTTGACAGCACCTTGGAACTTCAGGATGGCTTATGTGTTTCCACCCTTCCCGCTGCTTCCTCGATTGATTGCCAAAATCAAACAGGAGAGAGCATCAGTAATTCTAATAGCACCTGCATGGCCACGCAGGACTTGGTATGCAGATCTAGTGGACATGTCATCCTGTCCGCCTTGGTCTCTACCTCTAAGACAGGACCTTCTGATACAGGGTCCATTCAAACATCAAAATCTAACTTCTCTGAAGCTGACTGCTTGGAAATTGAACGCTTGATTTTATCAAAACGTGGTTTTTCTGAGTCGGTTATTGATACCCTAATTCAGGCTAGGAAGCCTGTTACCAGAAGGATTTACCATAAAATATGGCGGAAATACCTATACTGGTGCGAATCCAAAGGTTACTCCTGGAGTAAGGTTAGGATCGCTAGGATACTGTCTTTTCTACAAGAAGGTTTAGAAAAGGGTTTATCAGCTAGTTCATTAAAGGGACAGATTTCAGCTCTGTCCATCTTGTTACACAGACGTCTGTCAGAAAATCCAGACGTCCAGTCCTTTTGTCAGGCTTTAGCTAGGATCAAGCCTGTGTTTAAAGCTGTTGCTCCACCATGGAGTTTAAACTTAGTTCTTAACGTTTTACAGGGTGTTCCGTTTGAACCCCTTCATTCCATTGATATAAAAATGTTATCTTGGAAAGTTCTGTTTTTAATGGCTATTTCCTCGGCTCGAAGAGTCTCTGAGTTATCAGCCTTACATTGTGATTCCCCTTATCTGATTTTTCACTCAGACAAGGTAGTTCTGCGTACTAAACCTGGGTTCTTACCTAAGGTAGTCACTAACAGGAACATCAATCAAGAGATTGTTGTCCCATCCTTGTGTCCAAATCCTTCTTCAAAGAAGGAACGTCTTTTACACAATCTGGATGTAGTTCGTGCCCTCAAGTTCTACTTGCAGGCAACTAAAGATTTTCGCCAAACTTCTTCCTTGTTTGTCGTTTACTCTGGACAGAGGAGAGGTCAAAAAGCTTCTGCTACCTCTCTCTCTTTTTGGCTTCGTAGCATAATACGTTTAGCCTATGAGACTGCTGGACAGCAGCCTCCTGAAAGAATTACAGCTCACTCCACTAGAGCTGTGGCTTCCACTTGGGCCTTTAAGAATGAGGCCTCTGTTGAACAGATTTGCAAGGCTGCAACTTGGTCTTCACTTCATACTTTTTCCAAATTTTACAAATTTGACACTTTTGCTTCTTCGGAGGCTATTTTTGGGAGAAAGGTTCTTCAGGCAGTGGTTCCTTCTGTATAATGAGCCTGCCTTTCCCTCCCGTCATCCGTGTACTTTTGCTTTGGTATTGGTATCCCAGAAGTAATGATGACCCGTGGACTGATCACACATAACAGAAGAAAACATAATTTATGCTTACCTGATAAATTCCTTTCTTCTGTTGTGTGATCAGTCCACGGCCCGCCCTGTTTTTAAGGCAGGTAAATATCTTTTAAATTATACTCCAGTCACCACTTCACCCTTGGTTACTCCTTTCTCGTTGATTCTTGGTCGAATGACTGGGACTGACGTAGAGGGGAGGAGCTATATGCAGCTCTGCTGGGTGAATCCTCTTGCATTTCCTGTTGGGGAGGAGTTATATCCCAGAAGTAATGATGACCCGTGGACTGATCACACAACAGAAGAAAGGAATTTATCAGGTAAGCATAAATTATGTTATTTCCTAGTAATGCCCTGGGTTACATTACATAGACAACACAGTAAACATAGTCTGACTAGACTTTGGAAGGGTCAGCTGAGGCTTTAGAAGAGTGCAATATATGGTTTTGGAGTTTATGTCTGCATAAAGATATGTTCTGATGGTAAACAACAGTGCTGAGCTCTGAAGTCATCGATGACAAATTTATGTAAATCTTAAAGGGACACTCAAGTCAAAATTAAACTTTCATGATTCAGATAGAGCATGCCATTTTAAACAACTTTCCAATCTACTTCCATTAACAAAATGTGCGCAGTCTTTTTTTATTTAAACTTTTTGAGTCACCAGCTTCTACTGAGCATGTGGAATAATTCAGTCTAAACATGTATGCATTTGTGATTGGCTAATGGCTGTCACATGGTACAGGGGGAGTGGAAATAGACAAAACTTTTAAAATTGTCAGAAATAAAATCTACTACTCATTAAAGTTCAGACTAAGGGGTCGATTTATCAAAGGCTTTCGCCAGCCTTTGAGCCCCTACAGCTGCACGCCGTATTTAACAAGCAGCGGTCATCAGACCGCTGCTTTGCTAACCTCTTCACCACCTCTTGTTTGGTGAAATTCAATCTCCCCGGTCTTTTCCGACCGGGGAGATTGACTGCTCCTGCCCGCGCGTGAGCGCAAAATAGCGCTCATGTGCATTGCTAAATTCCTCCAGGAGAATTCAGACCGGCAGAGGCGGGCTGCGGTGGACAGTGGCGCGTATATGCGCCCCTGTCCGCCTCAGCTTAATAAATCGCCCCCTAAGTGCTATTGCATTGTGCATTGTTATTTTTCATCTTGCATTTGTTGATTATGCAAATCTACTGTGAGACACATGTTTGTAGGAGTCTCACAATGATGTCTGTGCATGGAACTGTAAGTGAGTCCAAAATACAAGGAGCTCAAAGTTTTAGAAGTTATGACCAGTGTTCCCTCTAAGGCTAGTTTTGTGAGTGACCCAGCAGTGAAGCAGTTAATAAGAGAACCATACCTTGCAGTCTGCATTTTTGTAGGGTTTGCTAATTGCAGGGTACAGTTCCCTAATTAACTGTTTCACTGCTGGACCACTCACAAAATTGGCCTTAGAGGGAACCCTGGTCACGACTCCCTAATGGCCTGACTTTCTAAAGCTTGTCAGTACTACAAAGTGTTGATCAAAGTATTTTAGAAAATCAAATTTGAGCTGAAAGGGACGGTATACTGTAAAAATCTTTTTCTCTGAATGTGCTTCCAGTGCAGAGTATAAAATGTATGATAAATTGATCATTTGGGTTTATATTTGTATATGAATTAGCTGATTTTGTTCTTTGACACCACAGCCAATCAAAATCGGCTGAGCTTTTAGGGAAATCAGGTCTATCACTTTCTGTACATACACATGCTTTCTTGTCTTATAGCTGTTTGTATACCAAATCCCAATATTTACAACAATTGAAAATTGTTATTACTTATCTCTCCTACCTCCCACCGGGAGTTTCATTTCTTCTGGTGGCTCTGTTTACACAGCTTTTCTATAGCTTAAACCAAAGTATAGAAACTGTCAGTAAAGTAAGGGAAACCAATGGCAAAATCAGCTATTTCAAACATTGAGATAAAGGTAATTTATCGTCCCTCTAGATGTTATGGACTACATCTCTCATGATAGTTTGCCAGCATTATGGCTGAAAGAGCATTATGGGAGATGTAGTCCATAACATCCGGAGGGCCGATAATTGCCCACCCCTGCTTTAGCAGGTTAAATGAATCATTGGGAAAAAAGGTAAATTGTCCCTTTAATATCTGTATATCTTGCTAAAGTGTTGTTCTGGAGAGTTCTGCTTTTTGATGGAAAAAAAAAAAATTGGGGTTATTTTTCTCGATAACGGTGAATTTCTCTTGTTAAGTGTATCCAGTCCACGGATCATCCATTACTTGTGGGATATTCTCCTTCCCAACAGGAAGTTGCAAGAGGATCACCCACAGCAGAGCTGCTATATAGCTCCTCCCCTCACTGCCATATCCAGTCATTCTCTTGCAACTCTCAACTAAGATGGAGGTCGTAAGAGGACTGTGGTTTTTTATACTTCGTTTATTTCTTCAATCAAAAGTTTGTTATTTTTAAATGGTACCGGAGTGTACTGTTTATCTCAGGCAGTATTTAGAAGAAGAATCTGCCTGCGTTTTCTATGATCTTAGCAGAAGTAACTAAGATCCTTTGCTGTTCTCACATATTCTGAGGAGTGAGGTAACTTCAGAGGGGGAATAGCGTGCAGGTTTTCCTGTAATAAGGTATGTGCAGTTAAAATATTTTTCTAGAGATGGAATTTGCTAGTAAATGCTGCTGATACCGAAGTAATGTAAGTAAAGCCTTAAATGCAGTGATAGCGACTGGTATCAGGCTTATTAATAGAGATACATACTCTTATAAAAGTGTATTTTAAAACGTTTGCTGGCATGTTTAATCATTTTTTACATATGTTTGGTGATAAAACTTATTGGGGCCTAGTTTTTTCCACATGGCTGGCTTGAATTTTGCCTAGAAACAGTTCCCTGAGGCTTTCCACTGTTGTAATATGAGTGGGAGGGGCCTATTTTGGCGTTTTTTTTGCACAGCAAAAATTACAGACACAGACATCCAGCTTCTTCCTGTATGATCCAGGACTTCTCTGAAGGGCTCAAAAGGCTTCAAAAGTCGTATTGAGGGAGGTAAAAAGCCACAGTAGAGCTGTGGCAGTTGTTGTGACTGTTTAAAAAACGTTTTTGTCATTTGTTATTCCGTTTTTGGTATTAAGGGGTTAATCATCCATTTGCAAGTGGGTGCAATGCTCTGCTAACTTATTACATACACTGTAAACATTTCGTTAGTGTAACTGCATTTTTTCACTGTTATTTCAAAATTTGGGAAAATTTGTGTTTCTTAAAGGCGCAGTAACGTTTTTTATATTGCTTGTAAACTTGTTTTAAAGTGTTTTCCAAGCTTGCTAGTCTCATTGCTAGTCTGTTTAAACATGTCTGACACAGAGGAACCTACTTGTTCATTATGTTTGAAAGCCATGGTGGAGCCCCATAGGAGAATGTGTACTAAATGTATTGATTTCACCTTAAACAGTAAAGATCAGTCTTTATCTATAAAAGAATTATCACCAGAGGGTTCTGTCGAGGGGGAAGTTATGCCGACTAACTCTCCCCACGTGTCAGACCCTTCGCCTCCCGCTCAGGGGACGCACGCTAATATGGCGCCAATTACATCAGGGACGCCCATAGTGATTACCTTGCAGGACATGGCTGCAATCATGAATAATACCCTGTCAGAGGTATTATCTAGATTGCCTGAATTAAGAGGCAAGCGCGATAGCTCTGAGGTTAGGAGAGATACAGAGCACGCAAATGCTGTTAGAGCCATGTCTGATACTGCGTCACAGTATGCAGAACATGAGGACGGAGAGCTTCAGTCTGTGGGTGACATCTCTGACTCGGGGAAACCTGATTCAGAGATTTCTAATTTTAAATTTAAGCTTGAGAACCTCCGTGTATTGCTTGGGGAGGTATTAGCTGCTCTGAATGACTGTAACACAGTTGCAATTCCAGAGAAATTGTGTAGGCTGGATAGATACTATGCGGTGCCGGTGTGTACTGACGTTTTTCCTATACCTAAAAGGCTTACAGAAATTATTAGCAAGGAGTGGAATAGACCCGGTGTGCCCTTTTCCCCACCTCCTATATATTATGGCAGACGGTCCCTAAGGTGGAGGGAGCAGTTTCTACTTGAGCAAAGCGTACCACTATCCCGGTTGTGGACAGTTGTGCTTTTTCAGATCCAATGGATAAAAAATTGGAGGGTTACCTTAAGAAAATGTTTATTCAACAAGGTTTTATTTTACAGCCCCTTGCATGCATTGCGCCTGTCACTGCTGCGGCGGCATTCTGGTTTGAGGCCCTGGAAGAGGCCATCCAGACAGCTCCATTGAATGAAATTATTGACAAGCTTAGAACGCTTAAGCTAGCTAACTCATTTGTTTCTGATGCCATTGTTCATTTGACTAAACTAACGGCTAAGAATTCCGGAATCGCCATCCAGGCGCGTAGGGCGCTATGGCTTAAATACTGGTCAGCTGACGTGACTTCAAAGTCTAAATTACTCAACATTCCTTTCAAGGGGCAGACCTTATTCGGGCCTGGCTTGAAGGAAACTATTGCTGACATTACTGGAGGCAAGGGTCATACCCTTCCTCAGGACAGGGCCAAATCAAAGGCCAAACAGTCTAATTTTCGTACCTTTCGAAATTTCAAGGCAGGAGCAGCATCAACTTCCTCCGCTTCAAAACAAGAGGGAACTGTTGCTCATTCCAGACAGGCCTGGAAACCTAACCAGTCCTGGAACAAGGGCAAGCAGGCCAGAAAGCCTGCTGCTGCCCCCAAGACAGCATGAAGGAACGGCCCCATATCCGGAAACGGATCTAGTGGGGGGCAGACTTTCTCTCTTCGCCCAGGCGTGGGCAAGAGATGTTCAGGATCCCTGGGCATTGGAGATCATATCTCAGGGATATCTTCTGGACTTCAAAGCTTCTCCTCCACAAGGGAGATTTTATCTTTCAAGGTTATCAGCAAACCAGATAAAGAAAGAGGCATTCCTAAGCTGTGTGCAAGAACTCCTAGTAATGGGAGTGATCCATCCAGTTCCGCGGACGGAACAAGGACAGGGATTTTATTCAAATCTGTTTGTGGTTCCCAAGAAAGAGGGAACCTTCAGACCAATCTTGGATCTAAAGATCTTAAACAAATTCCTCAGAGTTCCATCATTCAAAATGGAAACTATTCTGACCATCCTACCCATGATCCAAGAGGGTCAGTACCTGACCACAGTGGACTTAAAGGATGCCTACCTTCACATACCGATTCACAAAGATCATCATCGGTTCCTAAGGTTTGCCTTTCAAGACGGGCATTACCAATTTGTAGCTCTTCCCTTCGCTTTGGCCACTGCCCCGAGAATTTTTACAAAGGTTCTGGGCTCACTTCTGGCGGTTCTAAGACCGCGAGGCATAGCGGTGGCTCCGTATCTAGACGACATCCTGATACAGGCGTCAAGCTTTCAAATTGCCAAGTCTCATACAGAGATAGTTCTGGCATTTCTGAGGTTGCATGGGTGGAAAGTGAACGTGGAAAAGAGTTCTCTATCACCACTCACAAGAGTCTCCTTCCTAGGGACTCTTATAGATTCTGTAGAGATGAAAATTTGCCTGACGGAGTCCAGGTTATCAAAACTTCTAAATGCTTGCCGTGTCCTTCATTCCATTCCACGCCCGTCAGTGGCTCAGTGCATGGAAGTAATCGGCTTAATGGTAGCGGTAATGGACATAGTGCCATTTGCGCGCCTGCATCTCAGACCGCTGCAATTATGCATGCTAAGTCAGTGGAATGGGGATTACTCAGATTTGTCCCCTCTACTAAATCTGGATCAAGAGACCAGAGATTCTCTTCTCTGGTGGCTTTCTCGGGTCCATCTGTCCAAGGGTATGACCTTTCACAGGCCAGATTGGACGATTGTAACAACAGATGCCAGCCTTCTAGGTTGGGGCGCAGTCTGGAACTCCCTGAAGGCTCGGGGATCGTGGACTCAGGAGGAGAAACTCCTCCCAATAAATATTCTGGAGTTAAGAGCAATATTCAATGCTCTTCTAGCTTGGCCTCAGTTAGCAACACTGAGGTTCATCAGATTTCAGTCGGACAACATCACGACTGTGGCTTACATCAACCATCAAGGGGGAACCAGGAGTTCCCTAGCAATGTTAGAAGTCTCAAAGATAATTCGCTGGGCAGAGTCTCACTCTTGCCACCTGTCAGCGATCCACATCCCAGGCGTAGAGAACTGGGAGGCGGATTTTCTAAGTCGTCAGACTTTTCATCCGGGGGAGTGGGAACTCCATCCGGAGGTGTTTGCTCAACTGGTCCATCGTTGGGGCAAACCAGAACTGGATCTCATGGCGTCTCGCCAGAACGCCAAGCTTCCTTGTTACGGATCCAGGTCCAGGGACCCGGGAGCAACGCTGATAGATGCTCTAGCAGCTCCTTGGTTCTTCAACCTGGCCTATGTGTTTCCACCGTTTCCTCTGCTCCCTCGACTGATTGCCAAAATCAAACAGGAGAGAGCATCAGTGATTCTGATAGCACCTGCGTGGCCACACAGGACCTGGTATGCAGACCTAGTGGACATGTCATCTCTTCCACCATGGACTCTGCCTCTGAGGCAGGACCTTCTAATACAAGGTCCTTTCAATCATCCAAATCTAATTTCTCTGAGACTGACTGCATGGAGATTGAACGCTTGATTCTATCAAGGCGTGGCTTCTCCGAGTCAGTCATTGATACCTTAATACAGGCTCGGAAGCCTGTCACCAGGAAAATCTACCATAAGATATGGCGTAAATATCTTTATTGGTGTGAATCCAAGAGTTACTCATGGAGTAAGGTTAGGATTCCTAGGATATTGTCCTTTCTCCAAGAGGGTTTGGACAAAGGCTTATCAGCTAGTTCTTTAAAAGGACAGATCTCTGCTCTGTCTGTTCTTTTGCACAAGCGTCTGGCAGAAGTTCCAGACGTCCAGGCATTTTGTGTCAGGCTTTGGTTAGTATTAAGCCTGTTGCTCCCCCGTGGAGCTTAAACTTGGTTCTTAAAGTTCTTCAGGGAGTTCCGTTTGAACCCCTTCATTCCATTGATATTAAACTTTTATCTTGGAAAGTTCTGTTTTTGATGGCTTTTTCCTCGGCTCGAAGAGTCTCTGAGTTATCTGCCTTACATTGTGATTCTCCTTATCTGATTTTTCATTCAGACAAGGTAGTTCTGCGTACCAAACCTGGGTTTTTACCTAAGGTGGTTTCTAACAGGAATATCAATCAAGAGATTGTTGTTCCATCATTGTGTCCTAATCCTTCTTCAAAGAAGGAACGTCTTTTGCATAATCTGGACGTAGTCCGTGCCTTGAAGTTTTACTTACAGGCTACTAAAGATTTTCGTCAAACATCTGCACTGTTTGTCTTTTACTCTGGACAGAGGAGAGGTCAAAAAGCTTCGACAACCTCTCTCTCCTTTTGGCTTCGGAGCATAATACGCTTAGCCTATGAGACTGCTTGACAGCAGCCCCCTGAAAGGATTACAGCTCATTCTACTAGAGCTGTGGCTTCCACCTGGGCCTTTAAAAATGAGGCCTCTGTTGAACAGATTTGCAAGGCTGCGACTTGGTCTTCGCTTCACACCTTTTCAAAATTTTACAAATTTGACACTTTCGCTTCTTCGGAGGCTGTTTTTGGGAGAAAGGTTCTACAGGCAGTGGTTCCTTCCGTTTAAGTTCCTGCCTTGTCCCTCTTATCATCCGTGTACTTTAGCTTTGGTATTGGTATCCCACAAGTAATGGATGATCCGTGGACTGGATACACTTAACAAGAGAAAACATAATTTATGCTTACCTAATAAATTTATTTCTCTTGTAGTGTAACCAGTCCACGGCCCGCCCTGTCCTTTTAAGGCAGGTCTAAATTTTAATTAAACTACAGTCACCACTGCACCCTATGGTTTCTCCTTTCTCGTCTTGTTTCGGTCGAATGACTGGATATGGCAGTGAGGGGAGGAGCTATATAGCAGCTCTGCTGTGGGTGATCCTCTTGCAACTTCCTGTTGGGAAGGAGAATATCCCACAAGTAATGGATGATCCGTGGACTGGATACACTACAAGAGAAATAAATTGATCAGGTACGCATAAATTATGTTTTTTGATAATCGGGCCCTTACTTTTTATGTGTAAAGGAAAAGAGTAATGTATTTTTGCAAAGGCCTACGGGATTGATTTAAAGCACACAATAATAATGTTATTCATTATAAAATAAAAACAGGAAAATAGAGAGAGGCACTAAACTGAGACAGAACAAAAGCTAGAAAAACTTCCATGCTTGTCCACAAGGCCAGTGCCACTCAGTGTGCAGTCTCTTTTAGCACATTATACCTTTCATAGAGAAAAAATATCCTGTAGCATATCAGTCTGACCCTGCCCAATGACAGTCCAGCGCCGAAATACCAATTCTTCTCTGAACAAGACAAACAAACCCCAGACGTACGTTTCGGCCTCTCTTGAGTTGCAGTTGCAAGTTGCAGTTGCAAGTTGCATTATAAAATAATAAATGAATCATTGTTAATGTGAAACACAAGCTATTTATCTTGTTTGGAGTACTAGCACTTTTTTTTGTTGTATCCAGGTTTATGTGTAAATAACCTTAGCTGTAAATAATCCGCTTGAAGGATTTCATTTTCTTAAAACAATGGAGGGGGGGGGGGGGGGTAATCTTAGAACTGACCTTTAAGGACACTAAAGTCAAAATGAAAGGGACAACAAACCCCAAAATTTTATTTTATGATTTAGATAGAACATATGATTTTATTAATGTTTCCAATTTTAATCATCTTTACAATTTACTTCTATTATCAAATTGGCTTCATTCTCTTTGTATCCTTTGGCAGATACTTGAATACATCTAGCCAGCCAATCACAAGAGACAAATGTCTGCAGGCACCAATCAGCAGCTAGCTCCCACTAGTGTAGGATATGTGCGTATTCTTTTTCAACAAGGGATACTAAAAGAACAAAGCATATTTGAAAATAGAAAATAATTTTAAAGTGTCTTAAAACTGCATGTTCTATCTGAATAATACAATTTTAAAAGGATAGGAAAGTCAAATTAAACTTGCATGATTCAGATAGAGCTTGTCATTTAAAGACACTTTTCAATTTACTTCCATTGAAAACTTGTGCACAAACTTTTAAAATGCACATTTTTTTAAAGCAGCAGAGCATGTGCAAAAGTTCACAACGTATACATATGTGATTCTGTGATTGGATGATAGTTGTCACATGATATAGAGGGCTGGCAAATTGAAGCACATTTTGAAATTTGTCAGAAAAAAATCTACTTCTCATTTAAAATCCAGAATGTGTCATTGCATTGTCTTTAAGTTATGCACTTATTGGTTATTCATTCCTTTCAGTATGTTTATCTTATTTCTTTTGCATGCAGCCATTTTGGGCTCACTGTAAATGAGTATGACCACTGCTCTAAGCAATTACTCTTTAGTATGTAGCCAGTTTAGGCAATTTGCAGCATTGTGAAGGAATCCTAGGTTACAAAATTTGCTTTGAAGATTTTTCCCAAAACCAACGCAATTTTATGTTGAAATCTTCAAATCTAAAAGTCTTCAAGAGACATTGTAGACAGGCAAGCAGCATATAACCGTCCATTGTTCACTGAGGCACCCTTTAAAAAGATCTGGACCCCTCATTGAGAGGCTGATTTCTTCTGATGCATCTTGTTTATATTTTTATTTTCTGCAGCCATTACAGAAATATTTACATTTTTAGAAGCAACTATTTCAAATGATAAAATGTTGTTTTTTTTTTTTCAGTAAGAAGGATGTTAATTTGTTTTAAAAATGTTAAGACTTGGCTGGCGTTTAATAGCTACACAACAGAAATGTCTTGCAATTTACAGGGTGTTTACTGTCCCCTTTTGAAAGTGAAATTTGTTTACAGTACAATGTCTCTTTACTGTTTAAGGGGATGATGTGGGTTTGGAAGTCTGGGGGTCTCTTTGGGACTGTATGAAAGCAAATAGGAGGAGGCATGAACAAATGTGATCTGATTGCTGCTAGAGTCTGTTCCTAGCCTACCTCCCCCCTCGCCAAGTATGTTCAGATAAGAACCCCCTCCAGATTCTCAACTGAAATCAATACACACAGCTGGACCGGTTTGTATGTCGGGGACTTGTTTTAAAACAAGGTCAGCTAAAGGTTAGCAAGAGACCAGAGCCTTATTGTGGCATGTGTGACCTCCAGAGATCCTGAATAGAATCTCCGAAACTTTAATACATCAGAAAATTTGCTCAAAGCACAGACCCCTGTAGTGAGAGACACCATAGCATGTGTTCATACAGTTTTTTTTTTCTTCTATGTGATTCTCTTTTTATTTAATGCCTTTTATTTTATTATAACAAGCTATGGGATAGATTACAAGTGTAGGGCAAGCAGTAGAGAGAGGTTTGTTGTCTTTAGCGCACAATCTGGTATTATAAATGAATTGTAAAAAAGCTTTGTCTGAGAGTCTGACGTTTTTTTTTTTACTGTGCTCTATACCTTGAATGAATAGTGCAGGGAGCACTATTATCACTTATATATTACAAGTGGTTAGGTGAAGTGTTGAGGCTTAAATATATACATAACCAACACATGCATTATATAATAAAATAAAGATTCCACTTGTATGTATGCATATTAAATAAAAAATAAATATTATTGAAAAATGTTTTAACTGTGATTTAAAGGGATATTGTAAACGACAAGGTGTTAGATTGGGAAGGGCTCCAATGTGCGTATGTATGTGTGTATGTGCATATGTAAGTGTATGTGTGTGTGTGCTTCTATAGTATGTATGTGCGTATGTAGTATGTATGTGTGTATGTGCATATGTATGTGTGTATGTGTGTGTGTGCTTCTATAGTATGTATGTGCGTATGTAGTATGTATGTGTGTATGTGCATATGTAAGCATGCATGTGCGTATGTAGTGTGTATGTGTATGTGCATATGTATGTGTGTATGTGCATATGTAAGCATGTATGTTCGTATGTAGTATGTATGTGTGTATGTGCATATGTATGTGTGTATGTGTGTGTGTGCTTCTATAGTATGTATGTGTGTATGTGCATGTGTATGTGTGTATGTGCATATGTATGTGTGTGTGCTTCTGTAGAATGTGTGTGTGTGTGTGTGTGTGCTTCTGTAGTATGTATGTGTGTATGTGCATGTGTATGTGTGTATGTGCATATGTATGTGTGTGTGCTTCTGTAGAATGTGTGTGTGTGTGTGTGCTTCTGTAGTATGTATGTGCGTATGTATGTTTGTATGTGCGTATGTATGTTTGTATGTGCATATGTAAGTGTGTGTGTGTGTGTGCTTCTGTAGTATGTATGTGTGTATGTGCATATGTAAGTGTATGTGTGTGCTTCTGTATTATGTATGTGCGTATGTAGTATGTATGTGTGTATGTGCATGTGTATGTGTGTATGTGCATATGTATGTGTGTGTGCTTCTGTAGAATGTGTGTGTGTGTGCTTCTGTAGTATGTATGTGCGTATGTATGTTTGTATGTGCATGTGTATGTGTGTATGTGTGTGTGTGCTTCTATAGTATGTATGTGCGTATGTATGTGTGTATGTGCATATGTATGTGTGTATGTGCATATGTAAGTGTATGTGTGTGTGTGCTTCTATAGTATGTATGTGCGTATGTAGTATGTATGTGTGTATGTGCATGTGTATGTGTGTATGTGCATATGTAAGTGTATGTGTGTGTGTGTGTGCTTCTATAGTATGTATGTGCGTATGTAGTATGTATGTGTGTATGTGTATGTGTGTATGTGCATATGTATGTGTGTGTGCTTCTGTGGAATGTGTGTGTGTGCTTCTGTAGTATGTATGTGCGTATGTATGTTTGTATGTGCATATGTAAGTGTGTGTGTGTGTGCTTCTGTAGTATGTATGTGCGTAAGTATGTATGTGTGTATGTGCATATGTAAGTGTGTGTGTGTGCTTCTGTATTATGTATGTGCGTATGTATGTAGGTATGTGTGTATGTTGTATTTATATTTGTGTGTATTTTGCATGTATGTATGTTTTTAAAGATATATTTCAATATAAAATAATAGTTAAAAAGTTAGTGAAGACTTCCACTATTTCGCTTTCGGCTTAGCGCACCTTTGTGTTTGTGCACCTTCAGCTTAGCACTCAAGCGATAGCCGTCATGAGTTTTCCAGCGTGACCTCATAAAATTCTATTATGTGAGGAATTTAAGCACACTCGCGATATCCAATATCCAGATGTTAGCGTGCCCTAGTCTTTTGCTTGAGAGCTAGTATATTGGTTTCAGCTTGAAATATGAGTGCAAAATAAAAGTGCATTCACACAATAACACAAATATTTTTGTGCAACACTTGTAATCTATGCCATAATATTTCCCTTAGTAATAGGACATTAAAGGGACAGGAAACCCCATTTTCTTTCATAATTGTTATAGAACATACAATTTTAAACAACTTTCCAATTTACTTCCATTATCAAATTTGCTTCATTCTTTTGTTATCCTTTGCTGAAGGAACAGCATTGCAGTACAGGCAGCAAGAGGAACGCATCTAGTCAACCAATCACAAAAGACAAATGTGAGCAAGCACCAATCAGCAGCAAGCTCCCACTAGTGTAGGAAATGTGTGTATTCTTTTTCAACAAGGGATACCAAGAGAACAAAGCACATTTGAAAATAGAAGGGAATTTAAAAGTGTCTTAAAATCACATTCTCTATCTGAATCATGCAAGTTTCATTTTGACTCTCCCATCCCTTTAACTCATTCCTAAACCTAACAATTGTAGTACTGGAGCTACTATAGTCCCATTCTTATTTGTTAAAGAACTACAGTGTGAAAATATAAGGCTCTGTTTTATTACAGCATTTTTATTTATAAACCGATTTCTTTTATTTCAAGGGACAGTATACCGTAACATTTATTTATTAATATATACAATGATCCATTTTACATACTAGTGTATTGCAGTGTTTACAGATTGCTCCTTTACATTTATTTTGACAATTGAACTAGCAATTTTTCCTGTTGAAAGCTGTGCCTATACTTAAAATGTCAATACTGCAGTAATAGCTACAAACAATTATGTAAACCGGTGACAATTGGAGCATACACATGGATACCTCCTTACTCACTCCTCATCTGTATCCCTTATTTTGAGCGGAAAGAGCAGGGTAACTTATTTAAAAAAATAATAATAAAAAAAAAAGTCAATTTTTTTATTACAGTTGAATATCCCTTTCAGCAGGTTCTTGTAGAAAAATAAAGCAAACTATATTTATATTAATATATATATATATATATAACACTGATAATCCTTAGTAAACAATTGCTCTTTGCAAGCTCATTTATAGGTAACTTCATGTATTCATTGGCCCTTTTAGTTAAAAAAAAATAATAATAATAATAATAATAATAAATGTGGCCCTTTATTTGAAAGGTTTGACAACTTTGCTTTGAGAATAGACTATAGAAAATTGTCAATGTGTAAATTATATTTAAAAAAAACATACATTTGGTGGTGTTGGCCATGCTAGTCTTTCCAAATGTACCGCTTGCTCAGAGCACTCCGATCAGCTGTTTGCCAATCGTTGACGCCCAGCTGTTTGCCAATCGTTGATCGGAGTGCTCTGAGCGAGCGGTACATATGAAATTTGATAACCGCATACTTAGCGGTGGTGACCGGGACATTCGGATCTCTTGGAACTACAACAGGATTATCCGTGCGGCTCACCTTTACAATCACAACAGTTGAGACTCACGGACTGAGGAGACGTGTGACCTGCAGTTAACCATAATTGCAAGCGTGGATCTGTAAAAAGTGCCTTTACATACCTCATGTTGTTTGAGGGTAGATCCTGTGAGTAGACACCCTGCGGGGGGCTCTCTTTTTATTGTGTGTATGTCTGTGACGTTTTGTAATTAAATTGATTTGCACTATGTAGGTGTATTTGTGCGCTTTTCTTCTATTTTTTGCATATATATATATATATATATATATATATATATATATATATATATATATATATATATATATATATATATATATATATATATATATATATATATATATATATATATATATATATATATATATATATAACAAAAAGAAGCAGGCACGCACCGGTATTTAAATAAAGGATATCTTTTAATTCCGTTCAAAGATTTGTGAGTGCCATACTCTGCCTGGAATAGTGTGTGTGTGTCATACCTCCCAACATTTCAAAATTCAAAAGGGGGACCCCCACGCAGCAAAAAATTTGACATGTGGGAGGCGGGGCTTAAAAATCATAAGACCAAAGTAATTTAAATAAAATTCTAAATAAAGTCATATATTTTAATACACTTAGGCAGCAAACCAAACACAAGCTCAAACCACTGGTATGGCTATGTGAGCTATGTATTTAATTATCCTTTGCAGAGACATTGCTAAATATTTTTATCTTAATTGGACATTTAATAATAAATTCTTTAAAACTGCTCTCTGCATTCCCCATTAATATTCTAGATTCTGGCCTTTAAAGTCAGCAAAAATGCACAGTAGCACACTACATAGCATACACTTACACATGCAGATACACGCACACTACATAGCATACACTTACACATGCAGATACACACACACTACATAGCATACACTTACACATGCAGATACACACACTACATAGTATACACTTATACATGCAGATACACACACACACACATTTCATTGCATACACTTATACATGCAGCATACACTTATACATGCAGATACACAGACACTACATAGCATACACTTATTCATGCAGATACACACTTATACATGCAGATACACAGACACTACATAGCATACACTTATACATGCAGATACACATACACACTACATAGCTTACATGTATACATGCAGACACACACACACTACATAGCATAAAGTTATACATACAGATACACACACACAGTTATGGATACAGATAGACACACACACTACATCATATATGGGTATCTGTAATTCATTGTATGGGGTCCTGGGGTTTGCAAGCACATTAGCTGGCAGTCTGCGGCTGCCACTGTTAGTTACCCTGGAATTAGCACTGCTCATTGTATAAAACTGAAGGCATGCTAGTATTATCACCAGGGGTTAGACATCATCACTACCAGAGGTAGGTTAGAGAGGTCACCATTACCCGTGGTCAGAGTGTATACAGCCTTCTTACTCCTGCTTAACCAACACACCATTCCTTTTCCACAGGGAATCTAACAGGTATCTAACAATATGAGAGCTAAGCCAGCTGCTTCTGAGTATGGGCCCAATAGAATAAAATAATAATAATAATAATTATTTAATGCATGGGGCATGTGTGTGTGTATGTGTGTATGTATGTATGTATATAATCATCTAGACACATACGTGTGCTAATTCAGAAGCCACAACACAACACGCTTTAGATAAGAAGCCAATTGAACACTAGCATCAATAAAGAGCTGCTGGTGGAGAAAACTTGTTTCAGGAAGTAGCTAGGACAACTTTAAATAATAAACATTAGCCTATAGCTCCCAGTGAGGCTGATGCACATAGCATAGCAATAGTTAGCTGTTTATTCTATCAGAGAAGGAGTTAATTCATTATATGTTTATATCCTATGCCATCTACGTAGTTTTTATGTGTGCTTGGGATCATACAAAAGGGGATCGGCTGCATTGGAGAGTCAGACCTGGAGGAGAAGTGGAATTTATAGGTACTGTGGGCAGAGTTTTCTTTCCTCTCAGATCAACCTGATATAGTTGTTTTGTTGTATTCACAGATAAGGGGGGATGGGAGATGTCAAGGGGGAGACACTACAAATGCTATTCATTTAGGCTTCCCCTCCTTTGAAGACCTTTAAAAGGAATTTACCCTTTTGCAGACAAATCTCCGCCTCTCCCTTTTTTAACCTTTTACCTTAAAGACACGTGGAGCTTCCACATTTGTGTTGTGCTGATACATATTTTACAAATTACAGAGGAGAGTTTGTTTTATTTAGTGAGGAATGGACAGATTAGCCATTTTTATGTATTGACACGCAACGTAATGTCTCATTCCAGCCCTGGAGAGTCACATGCATTCAGATCATCACTGACCCAGCTGTGTGCGGCCATCCTGGACTGGATACTCAAGTCCATCTCTTATTATAGTTTGTTGCTAACTGTTACTTGTTCTATGTCATCAAATACTGTAGCACAAGATTCTCAGCCTCTCTAACTGCTGCATATATCCCACCTGATGTAAAGTCTCCAACTACCCCCTAGTTTGTTAGCTCCCTCTGTAGGTAACAGGGCTCTGGTGTCTGTCTTTCCTGTGTTGTCTATTTTTTGTACCCCTGAATAGCATCACAGAATCTATTGGAGTATTAAATATAAAAATAACGCTGTTATTATAATTATTATGTATTAAAAACATAAAGAAGACCCTTACAACATCAACTTTCAGCAGACCTTCCCTATATTAAATTCACAAAGAAGTTTAGTTTTGATCTTTAGTTATTTGTGAATTACCAGCAGTGATGTCAGTTTCAAGGGACAGTATACACCAATGTTCATTTAACTGCATGTAATAGACACTACTATAAAGAAGAATATGCAGAGATATGGATATAAAAATCCAGTATAAAACCTTTTTAAAAACTTACTTAGAAACTCCCAGTTTAGCACTGTTGATGTGGTTAGGCTGGGACACCCTCTGAAAGGGGCTGGAAAAGCAGGAAGGGCAGACAGTCCCCCATTCCCCTGCATATGAAAAGACCCATTACACATCCAGGAATCTGTAGACATCCGTGTACATCTAAAACTTTGGGGCCAGGTTTGGAGTTAAAAATAAGCAAAACTGTATATTTTTACAAAAACACTCCAAACATTGGCTATATAAATGGATCATCTACAAAACATTTATGCAAAGAAACATCTAGTGTACAATGTCCCTTTAATCACTCTGCTGCTTGAGAGGGTTTCATTGTGTTGCTACATAATGCATTGTAGCCCTCTCAGGCAACTAAAGTGTTAAACCTATGAAGCCAAGAGAATCCTACACTGGTATCAGCTGTCTGAATGTGATAGATTTGATCTGTATCTGCCTTACATGTTCTAGGTGTAGGAGTGATTAACAGCTGGCATGTCTGTACACAGTATCCCAATCACACACACTAATAAATAAAGGGCTAGTGTAGGTTGTGATACGAGTAATGTAATGGTGAAACTGGTCACAAGAGCTTTCAGTCTGAAAGTAAGAGGTGCATAGGACTTTAATCAGTTTGCTCTCTCCCTGCAAGCTTGCTGTGTTTAATACAGGATTCAAAAGGCAGCTTAGGTTAATTCTACTCTCCAGCCAGCAGAGAGAAGCCAGTATGTTATAGATCCAGCAGTGCTCTGCTGACCAGTAGCAGAGTGGTATGTAACCTTTTCCCAGCCAGAAAATATTCTTTGTAGCCCCACTGGTAAAACATAGGATACATTGCAGGACACAGTGTATTTAGTGCTTGTTCTATATTTTTTATGTCTTAGTAACAGATATACATACTGCATATGGACATGAATTCTCAAGTAGGGTTACCCGAACTGTGATTTACAGAATCCCAGTGTTCCACTCTGTGTAGATGTATATTGTCCCAAAACCTTTCATTTTCTGTTTGTACAAGATGCTAGAACAGCATAGCCTTGTAAAACAGGTTTAGCACACTGAGGGTCTGCAAAGTATGCATTATTTAACTGTGAAAGGGGCATTGATAAGGGACGACCTTTGTACTGGGTTTCAGCATGGCAGTACCTATTGCTTTATAGAAACTAAAGACCTGGAGAAGTGGAATTTAAAGGGACAGTCTACAATATAATATTTTTTATTGTTTAAAAAGATAGATAATTCCTTTATTACACATTCCCCATTTTTGCACAACCATCACAGTTATATTAATATGTTTACCTCTGTGATTACCTTGTATCTAAGCATCTTCTGACAGCCCCCTGATCACATGACTGTGACTATTTATTATCTATTGACTTGCATTTAGTACTGTGTTGTGCTAAGTCTTAAATAACTTCTTGGGTGTGAACACAATGTTGTCTATATGGCCCACATGAACTAGCAGTCTCCTGTTGTGAAAAGCAAATATAAAAGCATGTGATAAGAGGCTGTCAATAAATAGAGCCTTAGAAACCGCCAGAAATTTAGAGGTTTAAATGCTATAAAATATATTAATATAACAATGTTGGTTGTGCAAAGCTGGGGAATGGATAGTAAAGGTGTTATCTATCCTTTTCAACAATAACAATTTTTGTGTAGACTATCCCTTTAAAGGTACTGAGTGCAGAGTACTCTTTCCTCAGATCAACCTGATATCGTTATATGATGGAAACTAAAACTTTACACTTATTTGATTCAGTTCTTAAAGAATTATCGTTTAATCAAATACATCTGCATACTATTCTCAGGCTAATCATTGCTTTGAATCTATCATAAACCGCATTTATTTACCATTTTAATGGCACCCTTTTTCAACCATGGTTTGTACATTAATTTAACTAATGTTTAACCAACAGACAGTAATGTCAAAACAAAACTTCATATTGTGTTTTCGTTCTTTATTTCATATGCTTCTTCTTTGGTTAACTCTGCAAATTATAGTTATCTACTGACCTTTGAGAGGCTAGGGTACATGTCAAGAACCTTTAACCCTACAGCATTCTACAGAGTGATTGCTTATTTGCCACATGAGAGGCGCTAAATTAAAATGGAGTCATTTGAATGCAAAACAATACAAATACAGTGACATCTTTAACCCTTTGACAGGGTTAATTTGTCTACATCGGATCAACGTTCCGATGTAAACAAATTGAAATCCCTTGATCGTGCATGCAATCGCGAGATTTATATGATAGGATCTAGTCAGGGGGGCGTCTCTCTGATGCTAGTCACGCCCTCCAGACCGATGGCATCCTGGAAGCGCCGTTGGCTTCAGGACAGCTAAACGGCTAGGGCATTCTATTACGTCCTAACGGCGCTAAAGCCCGGTGCGGTTAGGACGGAATAGAACATTATAACGGCGTTAAAAGATTAAATAATAATTATAATAATAATTTCTTCTAAAGATGTGGTAAAACCACGGGTTCATCTTAATTACTGTTGGGAATACCACTCCTCGCCAGCAGGAGGAGGCAAAGGGCACCACAGTAAAAACTGTTAAGTATCACTTCCCAGCCCATAAACCACAGTCATTCTCTTTGCCTCTAAGTGCATGGAGGAGGTGAAGTTTACGTATAATTAAAATATTTTTTGCAGTGAAGATGGATTACTTCAAGCAAGCTGCAGGGTATAGCCTTACTCCACGTTAGTCTTTGCGGTCGAGCTGTGGTGGCTTTAAAGCAGTGGAGAACTTTCAAAGTGGTGCTTCCTGTGTTTTCTTCACTTACGCTGCCCTGACCTCAGATATCTAAGTTAGTTACTTTGCTATCTGCTCTGGACCTAGTCTCTGTGAGCAAGAGGTGTCCTCTCATACTTAGAAGCTGTCTTCATGTCGGACAGCTGAGCAGGTAAGTGCAGGTCTTCCTAGTGGGAGAGGGGCACTTAAGATTCCCTGCGGGGATATACGAAGGACGATGTTAGCTCATCTTTGGAGTCAGGGTTTACTTTGACATGTTGTAGGCACAGTGTGTTTGGGAGACAGTATGGGACACTTTGTGTTTAACTGAGGGCTCGTTTTGTGTAGGGGCGCTGAGCTGATGTTTAGTTTTGCATTTCTGTTCTGATGGGCGGTTTGTTATAACCACGCCCTCTCCTCAGCATCCGCGGGAGGTTTTTGCGCCTTCCAGACGTCTGCTTACGTCATCGGGCCTGCTGTCCTTGCTCTGTTCGCTGCAGAAGCCATTTGCATATACGGCTGCATGGTGAGGGAGAGCATAGAAGTTGGGAGTTCTGCTTCAGGTGGTGGTAAGGGCACCTCGGTGTACTGAGGTGCGGAGAGAGACTAATTCGGAGGTTACATTTTTCATAAATAAATTTATTTGAATTGGTTCTTTTTCAATCTAAGTAGTTTGATCTCTTAGTTTTTAGCTGATTAGCGCTAACATTTTCGGTTGGCTGGGGTAATAACCAGACATGTCTGATATGGATCAGGAGTTTGCTCAATTTAATCCTTGTTTATTTTGTTTAGATGCACAGATTGCAGCCCTTATGCAGTTCTGTTCTTCCTGTGTTAAACAGGCAGAGCAGGGTAAAGATAATTTCTTTAATGTGGAGCCTAATGTCTCTCAGGAGGATGCTGTGCATGTGTTACCAGGGCTTTCCCCTATTTCGTCCCAAGCCTCTATGGCGTCTAACACTGTGTCCTGCAGTTCCTCTCTTACTCCCAGTGGAGCATTTTTAAAGACAAAGACTGCTGCAAAGGTATCCTCAGCAGTATCTACAGCTTTGGCCGAGTTTCCCAGGTTTTCAGCGAAGAGCAAGAGGAAATCTAAAAATTCAGAGACTAGGGTGTTTGTTACTAATTCTTAGGTCCCTTTAAGATCTGAGGATGAGGAGAACTCTCACTCGGAGGGTGAAATTTCAGATTCAGACAGTGTAATGCCTTTCTCTGATGGTGAAGGGTCGTCCTTCAGGTTTAAGCTGGAACACCTCCAGTTACTATTAAAGAAGGTTTTAGCTGCTTTGGATGACTCTGAGACTCCGGCGGTAGTCACGCCTAAGAAGTCCAATAAACTATTGTTTTTTTTATGTTCCTTCCTCTTCGGAGGTATTCCCTGTACTGGATAGGGCTAAGAAGATTATAGCCCAGGAGTGGGAGAAGCCAGGAGTGGCTTTTACACCGTCTCCGGTGCTTAGGAAAAAGTTTCCAGTAGAGTCATTGATTAAGGAATCTTGTGCTGCGGTACCCAAGGTAGAGGGTGCCATTTATACTTTGGCCAAGAGAACTACTATACCTATCAAATATAGTTGCTCCTTCAAAGATCCAATGTATAAGAAGATGGAGGCCTATTTAAAAAATATTTATGTACATCTTGGTCTTCAATGGCAACCAGTGGTGTGTATTGCCACAGTAACTAGTGCAGCCTCATACTGGTTTGAGGCATTAACGGATTCTCTGCAAGAGGAGATGCCTCTATATGAGATCCAGAACAGGATAAGAGCTCTCAAGTTCGCCAATTCTTATATCGCTGACGCGGTTCTGCAGGTTCTTAGATTGGAAGCTAAGGCATCAAGTTTTGCCGTTTTGGCCAGGCAGGCTTTATGGTTAAAGCCTTGGTCAACCAACGTTTCGTCCAAGGTTAAACTGATGGCTTCTCCTTATAAGACCTTATTTGGACCAGGTTTTGGCGGAAATCATTTCTTATATCACAGGCGGGAAAGGGTCTTTTTTGCCCCAGGATAAGAGAAGCAAACCAAAGGGATGTCAGAGTAATTTTCGTTCCTTTCGGAACTTTAGAGGAAAGTCATCCTCGGCCTCGGCCAAACAGGATAATAATAAGCCATCCTGGAAGCCGAACCAGCCCTGGAGTAAGGGGAAGCAGACCAAGAAGCCTGCGGCAACTCTAAATCTGCATGTAGGGGTTGCCCCCGATCCAGGCATGGATCAAGTAGGGGGTAGACTTTCTCATTTCGCCCAGGTTTGGTTAAGAGACGTTCTGGACCCATGGGCGGTGGAAATTGTTTCTCAGGGCTACAGGTTAGAATTTAACGGTAGTCCTCCAAGGGGCAGGTTTCACCTTTCCAGGTTATCTGCAAACCAGATAAAGAGAGAGGCGTTCTTTAAATGTTTTGGACCTGGGAGTGATTGTAACCGTTCCAAGATTGGAATAGGGTCTGTGATTCTACTCAAACCTGTTTGTGGTTCCCAAAAAAGAAGGGACCCTCCGCCCAATTCTAAACTTAAAATGTCTCAAAAAATTCCTCAAGGTTCCGTCCTTCAAAATGGAAACCATTCGGACAATTCTTCCCTTGATCCAAGAGGGTCAATATATGATGACCATAGATCTAAAGGATGCGTACTTACACGTTCCCATTCACAGGGATCATCACAAGTTCCTGAGGTTGGCATTTCTGAATCGTCACTTTCAGTTTGTGGCCTTACCCTTCAGTCTGGCCACGGCTCCCAGGATATTCTCAAAGGTCCTAGGAGCCCTATTGGCGGCGGTTCGATCCAGGGGGTAGCAGTGGTTCCCTATCTGGATGACATTCTGATTCAGGCCCCTTCCTTTTCTCAGGCAGCATCTCTCACAGAAAGGTTAATGGCCTTCTTCTGGTCTCACGGGTGGAAGGTGAATCTGGAGAAGAGTTCTCTGGTTCCAGCAACAAGAGTAGTGTTCTTAGGGACGATCATAGACTCTGTCCAGATGAAGATCTTCCTGACGGAGACCAGAACTTACAACTTCCTATTGCCTTGCCGATCTCTTCAGGACATGCCTCTTCCCTCAGTTGCCCAATGTATGGAGGTAATTGGTCTAATGGTGGCTGCTATGGACATTGTGCCATTTGGCCGATTTCATCTGAGAGCTCTGCAGTTGTGCATGCTCAAGCAGTGGAATGGGGATTATACAGATCTATCTCCAAAGTTAGTTCTAGACCAGAAGTCGAAGGATTCTCTCAAGTGGTGGCTATCTCGGGATCACCTGACGCAAGGCACCTGTTTTCGGAGACCTTCTTGGGTGATAATAATGACAGACGCCAGTCTAATGGGCTGGGGCGCAGTCTGGAATTCCCTAAAGGCTCATGGTCTTTGGACTCGAGAGGACTCAGAGCTGCCAATCAACATCTTAGAGCTGAGAGCAGTTTACAGGGCGCTGTTGGCCTGGCCTCAGCTTTGAACCAGTTCATCAGGTTCCAGTCGGACAACATAATTTCAGCGGCGTACATCAACCACCGGGAGGACCTCGGAGTTCTCTAGCTATGACGTAGGTGTCTCGGATTATCCAGTGGGCTGAGGACCACTGTTGTTGTCGGTCAGCCATCCATATCCCGGGAGTAGACAACTGAGAAGCGGACTTCCTAAGCAGACAGACTTTTCATCCAGGGGAATGGGAGCTTCATTCGGAGATATTCTCCAGACTGATATTCAGATGGGGGACTCCAGACCTGGACCTCATGGCGTCTCGTCAAAATGCCAAACTTCCAAACTATGGATCCAGGTCGAGAGATCCTCAAGCGTGTCTGATAAACTCACTGGAGGTTCCTTGGAACTTCAACATGACCTATCTGTTTCCACCGTTTGCTCTTCTGCCTCGGGTGATTGCTCGCATAAGACTGGAAAGGGCCTCGAAGAGTTTGGTATGCGGATCTGGTGGAGATGTCATCTCTATCCTTCCCCTGAGGAAGGACCTTCTTCTTCAGGGACCTTTTCTTCATCCAAATCTCGTTTCTCTGAAGCTGACTGCTTGGAGATTGAACACTTGATCCTATCCAAGCGTGGGTTTTCAGAGTCAGTAGTTGAGACTATGATTCAGGCTCGTAAGCCTGTTACCAGGAAGATTTACTGTAAGATTTGGAGTAAATATTTCTTCTGGTGTGAAGACAAGGGATATTCTAGGTGTAAGGTTAGGATCCCGAGAATTGTATCTTTTCTTCAGGAGGGCTTGGAGAAAGGTTTGTCTGTTAGCACCTTGAAGGGTCAGATTCAGCCTCTTCAGTGTTATTGCACAAGCGTCTGGCGGAGGTGCCAGATGTTCAATCGTTTTGTCAGGCCTTGGTCAGAATTTGGCCTGTGTTTAAGGTGGTGGCTCCCCCTTGGAGCCTCAATCTTGTTCTTAAAGTTTTGCAGCGGCGTCCGTTTGAGCCAATGCATTCTCTTGATATTAAGCTTTTATCGTGGAAGGTTTTATTTCTGTTGGCCATTTCTTCGGCCCGAAGGGTGTCTGAACTGTCTGCGTTACAGTTTGACTCTCCTTATCTTATTTTTCATGCAGATAAGGCTGTTCTTCGCACTAAGTTGGGGTTTATTCCCAAGGTTGTATCTACTAAGAATATTAACCAGGAAATTTTTGTTCCTTATCTGTGTCCGAAGCCTTCTTTGGATAAAGAATGTTTGTTACATAATTTGGACGTGGTACGTGCTCTTAAGTTTTATTTGGAGGCGACTAAAGACTTTCGTAAGTCTTCTGCTCTTTTTGTTTGTTTTTCTGGAAAGAATAGAGGTCAGAAGGCTTCTGCCTCTACTCTTGCTTTTTGGTGCGAGGTGTGATTTGCATGGCATATGAGTCCTCTGGGAAGCAGCCTCCAGAGAGAATCAAGGCTCACTCCACCAGAGCTGTAGCCTCTTCTTGGGCTTTCAAAAATGAAGCTTCCATGGAGCAGATTTGCAAGGCTGCAACTTGGTCTTATACCTTTTCAAAAATGTACAGATTTGATACTTTTGCCTTCGCTAAGGCAGCTTTTGGGAGAAAGGTTCTTCAAGCAGTGGTGCCTTCTGTTTAGGCATGCTGTTTTTTTATCCCTCCCTATTCATCTGTGTCCTCTAGCTTGGATATTGGTTCCCAACAGTAATTAAGATGAACCCGTGGACTCACCACATCTTTAGAAGAAAACAAAATTTATGCTTACCTGATAAATTTATTTCTTCAAGATGTGCTGAGTCCACGGCCCCACCCTTTTTGTTTTGTGGATGTTGACTAAACCTCAGACACCTCCGCACCTTGTGTTGCTTTCCTTTCTCCATTTACTTTCGGTCGAATGACTGGGGTTTATGGGTAGGGAAGTGATACTTAACAGTTTTTACTGTGGTGCTCTTTGCCGCCTCCTGCTGGTGAGGAGTGGTATTCCCAAAAGTAATTAAGATGAACCGTGGACTCACCACATCTTGAAGAAATAAATTACTATTATTATTTATTTATTTGTAAAGCACCACCAAATTCCTTAAAGGGCCATAATACCCAAATGTTTAAACACTTGAAAGTGATGCAGCATAGCTTTAAAAAGCTGACTAGAAAATATCTCCTGATCATCTCTATGTAAAAAAGAAAGATATTTTACCTCAAAAGTTCCTCAGTAGCCACCTCCCATTGTAAAGGATTTCTAAGCAGCATATTATTGTGTAGGATGAGCCTCGTGAACTCTCATATTATTTCACCAATCAGGTAAAGGAAGCTTACTATGAAATATCATGAGAGTTAAGTCAAATCTCATGAGATCACAGTAAGAGTTCATGACTTCAGCACTGCTGATGCTGATTGGCTGCTGTTCATTTCTTCATTTTATTTTTTATTTTTACCTGCAGCTGGGAGCAGCTGAGTATAACTTTTTACACAGAACTTACTCTGCTGAGCTGAGGAGATTGTGAGGTAAAATATCTTCCTTTTTTACATAGAGATTCTCAGGTGATATTTTCCTGTCAGCTTTTTACAGTTATACTGCATCAGTTTCAAGTGATTTAGCATAGGAGTATTATGTCCCTTTAAGCTTTTAAAAAATTATTTGCAACACAGTGTTTAATTGCTGGTATATTGCTATATAGCAATGAAAAAGCAAATGTGTCCTTTAAAGTTCTACACCTTGCTTAAAAAATTACTTGAGCACAGCACCTTATTCACTCTCCCAACTTTTTTTTTTTTTAAAGCTGGTTTCTAAGATTTTATGCAGCAGATATTTTCCATTCGTACGAGTAACATCAACCACAAAAAAATAAAACGCCAGTTTCCAGAGAGACGTATGGACCATTAGCCAACCAATACTGAGTAAAGCCTTTCGCCGCAGCCTCATGTAGACGCTACAGAATAAATGACTGTTTGCCGTGCTGCCTCAGGATTTCTGCGCTCTGATTTTACCAAGCCACGTTCTGTTTGCCTTTTTTATTCTCACTTTTGTAAAACGAGCTCCCTCACTTGGTGTTAGTTTAAAGCAAGATAAGATAAAAAACATTTAGGAATTTCTTTGTTCCCTCTAACCTACCTCTTTGTTTCAGGTTTTTCTTTTAATATGCTGTCAGATAAGAAAAAAGCACAAGCTTGATCTAGGTTTTTTTTATGAAAGTGAAACGTTTTATTTTTTATAAACAGATCTAATCTGCAAGAAACCTTCCATTTTTCCCCTGAGGATTTTCAATTTGTTCCCCTCAAGAACATTTCTGTGGAGAGAAAAAAAAAAGTGTAATTTTTCTTTACTTCTAAAGTTCAGAAGGAACATCATAAAACTTGTTTTTTGCCACCAGACCTTTGTTTTTTTGCTGCTTCTAACTTAATCGAAAGCCAGATGTTATTTTATATCTATAACAGCATATGACAGCAATACACAAATCACATTGTGAACCTTTCACGTATTATGGTATCGGCCTCTGGTTATTCAAAACCAACCTTCAGGGACTCTTTAAAGGGACACTTAAGTCAAAATTAAACTTTCATGATTCAGATAGAGCATGCAATTTTAAACAATTTACACTTTATTTCCATTAACAAAATGTGCACAGTCTTTATATATTTACAATTTTCGAGTTACCAGCTTCTACTGAGCATGTGCAAGAATTCACAGAATATACGTATATGCATTTGTGATTGGCTGATGGCTGTCACATGATACAGGAGAAATAGAAATAAATAGAACTGTGGAATTTGTCAGAAAATCTACTCTTTTGAAGTCTAGACTAAGTTCTATTGCATTGTCTTTTTATTATGCATTTGTTGATTATGCAAATCTACTGTATTTACTGGTCCTTTAAAGGGACATATTTATTGTAGTAGTTTCTTAATGATTTTTTAAGGACATTGTAATATAAAAATGGTATAATTGTAATATATAAATGGTACAGTTGAGCTCAAGAGCAGAAGACAGACAGCCAGCCAATCAGGAGTGGCAGGTATATTGGGTCCTTGATTTCGAAGTATAAACAGTGGCAGAACTACTGGGGGTGCAGTGTTCGCAATATATATATATATCCCTTAAAAAAGTGTGTGCTTACTGAAGTAATGCTACATATGTATCACAGTCAGGAATGTTTTGTTTCTATTAATACCTTACCAGGAACTCTGCTCTACTCTCCTTTCATTAGCCGAAGAACGGTTAGACTAAAAAGGGTGCTCTTGCAATTAAAAAAAGTACTTTCCAGAAGACTGTCAATATTTTTGTAAATGGCGATTAAGAGCCATGTTCCATTTTAGTGTATTGTTTCTGTGAGCTTTTTTCAGTGTTGTGCATTTCATAGATTATGCATTTGCAGGCTGATAGCATTAGAATTACAAGTTTTTCTTCTGTTATGTGTGATCAGTCCACGGGTCATCATTACTTCTGGGATATTATCTGCTCCCCTACAGGAAGTGCAAGAGGATTCACCCAGCAGAGTTGCTATATAGCTCCTCCCCTCTACGTCACCTCCAGTCATTCTCTTGCACCCAAAGACTAGATAGGAGGTGTGAGAGGACTATGGTGATTATACTTAGTTTTTATAACTTCAATCAAAAGTTTGTTATTTTACAATAGCACCGGAGCGTGTTATTACTTCTCTGGCAGAGTTTGAAGAAGAATCTACCAGAGTTTTTCTTATGATTTTAACCGGAGTAGTTAAGATCATATTGCTGTTTCTCGGCCATCTGAGGGAGGTAAAAGCTTCAGATCAGGGGACAGCGGGCAGTTGAATCTGCATTGAGGTATGTAGCAGTTTTTATTTTCTGAATGGAATTGATGAGAAAATCCTGCTATACCGTTATAATGACATGTATGTATACTCTACACTTCAGTATTCTGGGGATGGTATTTCACCGGAATTACTCTGTAAAAGTACATTAAACCTTTTAATAGGTATTTAATTCATGTTAAACGTTTTTGCTGGAATGTAGAATCGTTTGCATTTCTGAGGTACTGAGTGAATAAATATTTGGGCATTATTTTTCCACTTGGCAGTTTGCTTGTTTTGCTTATGACAGTTTCGTTTCTCTCTCACTGCTGTGTGTGAGGGGGAGGGGCCGTTTTTGGCGCTCTTTGCTACGCATCAAAAAATTTCCAGTCAGTTACACTTGTATTTTCTGCATGATCCGGTTCATCTCTAACAGAACTCAAGGGTCTTCAAACTTCTTTGAAGGGAGGTAGATTCTCTCAGCAGAGCTGTGAGATTTATGTAGTGACTGTGTTTTAAAAATCGTTGCTCTGTGAATTTTATGTTTAAAATTTAATTAGTGTTGCTTTACTAATGGGAACAAACCTTTGCTAACAAGTTGTGTTGTTTTTAAAGAGTGATGCTATAACTGTTTTTCAGTTCATTATTTCAACTGTCATTTAATCGTTTAGTGCTTCTTTGAGGCACAGTACGTTTTTGTTAAATAAGATTGTAACCAAGTTGCATGTTTATTGCTAGTGTGTTAAACATGTCTGATTCAGAGGAAGATACCTGTGTCATTTGTTCCAATGCCAAGGTGGAGCCCAATAGAAATTTATGTACTAACTGTATTGATGCTACTTTAAATAAAAGCCAATCTGTACAAATTGAACAAATTTCACCAAACAGCGAGGGGAGAGTTATGCCGTCTAACTCGCCTCACGTGTCAGTACCTGCGTCTCCCGCCCGGGAGGTGCGTGATATTATGGCGCCTAGTACATCTGGGCAGCCATTACAGATAACATTACAAGATATGGCTACTGTTATGACTGAAGTTTTGGCTAAGTTACCAGAACTAAGAGGCAAGCGTGATCACTCTGGGGTGAGAACAGAGTGCGCTGATAATTCTAGGGCCATGTCTGATACTGCGTCACAGCTTGCAGAGCATGAGGACGGAGAGCTTCATTCTGTAGGTGACGGTTCTGATCCAAGCAGATTGGATTCAGATATTTCAAATTTTAAATTTAAATTGGAAAACCTCCGTGTATTACTAGGGGAGGTCTTAGCGGCTCTTAACGATTGTAACACTGTTGCAATACCAGAGAAAATGTGTAGGTTGGATAAATACTTTGCGGTACCGGCGAGTACTGACGTTTTTCCTATACCTAAGAGATTAACTGAAATTGTTACTAAGGAGTGGGATAGACCCGGTGTGCCGTTCTCACCCCCTCCAATATTTAGAAAGATGTTTCCAATAGACGCCACCACACGGGACTTATGGCAAACGGTCCCTAAGGTGGAGGGAGCAGTTTCTACTTTAGCTAAGCGCACCACTATCCCGGTGGAGGATAGCTGTGCTTTTTCAGATCCTATGGATAAAAAATTAGAGGGTTACCTTAAGAAAATGTTTGTTCAACAAGGTTTTATATTGCAACCCCTTGCATGCATCGCGCCGATTACGGCTGCGGCAGCATTTTGGATTGAGTCTCTGGAAGAGAACCTTAGTTCCGCTACGCTGGACGACATTTCGGACAGGCTTAGAGTCCTTAAACTAGCTAATTCATTCATTTCGGAGGCCGTAGTACATTTAACCAAACTTACGGCTAAGAATTCAGGATTCGCCATTCAGGCACGTAGGGCGCTGTGGCTAAAATCCTGGTCGGCTGATGTAACTTCTAAGTCCAAATTACTTAATATACCTTTCAAGGGGCAAACTTTATTTGGGCCCGGTTTGAAAGAAATTATCGCTGACATTACAGGAGGTAAGGGCCACGCTCTACCTCAAGACAAAGCCAAAGCTAAGGCTAGACAGTCTAATTTTCGTCCCTTTCGGAATTTCAAAGCAGGTGCAGCATCAACTTCCACTGCACCAAAACAGGAAGGAGCTGTTGCTCGTTACAGACAAGGCTGGAAACCTAACCAGTCCTGGAATAAGGGCAAGCAGGCCAGAAAGCCTGCTGCTGCCCCTAAGACAGCATGAACCGAGGGCCCCCGATCCGGGACCGGATCTAGTGGGGGGCAGACTCTCTCTCTTCGCCCAGGCTTGGGCAAGAGATGTCCAGGATCCCTGGGCGCTAGAGATCATATCTCAGGGATACCTTCTAGACTTCAAATTATCTCCCCCACGAGGGAGATTTCATCTGTCAAGGTTGTCAACAAACCAAATAAAGAAAGACGCGTTTCTACGCTGTGTACAAGATCTATTATTAATGGGAGTGATCCATCCGGTTCCGCGGTCGGAACAAGGACAAGGGTTTTACTCAAACCTGTTTGTGGTTCCCAAAAAAGAGGGAACTTTCAGGCCAATCTTGGATTTAAAGATCCTAAACAAATTCCTAAGAGTTCCATCGTTCAAAATGGAAACTATTCGGACAATCTTACCCATGATCCAAAAGGGTCAGTACATGACCACAGTGGATTTAAAGGATGCTTACCTTCACATACCGATTCACAAAGATCATTACCGATATCTAAGGTTTGCCTTCTTAGACAGGCATTACCAGTTTGTAGCCCTTCCATTCGGATTGGCCACGGCTCCAAGAATTTTCACAAAGGTTCTGGGTGCCCTTCTAGCGGTTCTGAGACCGCGAGGAATTTCGGTAGCTCCGTACCTAGACGACATTCTGATACAAGCTTCAAGCTTTCAAACTGCCAAGTCTCATACAGAGTTAGTTCTGGCATTTCTAAGGTCGCATGGATGGAAAGTGAACGAAAAGAAGAGTTCTCTCTTGCCTCTCACAAGGGTTCCATTCTTGGGGACTCTTATAGATTCTGTAGAAATGAAGATTTATCTGACAGAAGACAGATTAACAAAGCTTCTAAATGCATGCCGTGTCCTTCATTCCATTCAACTCCCGTCAGTAGCTCAATGCATGGAGGTGATCGGCTTAATGGTAGCAGCAATGGACATAGTACCCTTTGCACGCCTACATCTCAGACCGCTGCAATTGTGCATGCTGAGTCAGTGGAATGGGGATTACTCAGATTTGTTCCCCACTCTGAATCTGGATCAAGAGACCAGAAACTCTCTTCTATGGTGGTTTTCTCGGCCACATCTGTCCAGGGGGATGCCTTTCAGCAGGCCGGACTGGACAATTGTAACAACAGACGCCAGCCTTCTAGGTTGGGGCGCTGTCTGGAATTCTCTGAAGGCTCAGGGACAATGGAGTCAGGAGGAAAGTCTCCTGCCAATAAACATTCTGGAATTGAGAGCAGTTCTCAATGCCCTTCTAGCTTGGCCCCAGTTAAAGACTCGGGGGTTCATCAGGTTTCAGTCGGACAACATCACGACTGTAGCTTACATCAACCATCAGGGAGGGACAAGAAGCTCCCTAGCAATGATAGAAGTATCAAAGATAATTCGCTGGGCAGAGTCTCACTCTTGCCATCTGTCAGCAATCCACATCCCGGGAGTGGAGAACTGGGAGGCGGATTTCTTGAGTCGCCAGACTCTTCATCCGGGGGAGTGGGAACTTCATCCGGAGGTCTTTGCCCAAATACTTCGACGTTGGGGCAAACCAGAGATAGATCTCATGGCGTCTCGCCAGAACGCCAAACTTCCTCGCTACGGATCCAGATCCAGGGATCCGGGAGCGGTTCTGATAGATGCTTTGACAGCACCTTGGAACTTCAGGATGGCTTATGTGTTTCCACCCTTCCCGCTGCTTCCTCGATTGATTGCCAAAATCAAACAGGAGAGAGCATCAGTGATTCTAATAGCGCCTGCATGGCCGCGCAGGACTTGGTATGCAGATCTAGTGGACATGTCATCCTGTCCGCCGTGGTCTCTACCTCTAAGACAGGACCTTCTGATTCAGGGTCCATTCAAACATCAAAGTCTAACTTCTCTGAAGCTGACTGCTTGGAAATTGAACGCTTGATTTTATCAAAACGTGGTTTTTCTGAGTCGGTTATTGATACCCTGATACAGGCTAGGAAGCCTGTTACCAGAAAGATTTACCATAAAATATGGCGTAAATACCTATACTGGTGTGAATCCAAAGATTACTCCTGGAGTAAGGTTAGGATTCCAAGGATATTGTCTTTTCTACAAGAAGGTTTAGAAAAGGGTTTATCGGCTAGCTCATTAAAGGGACAGATCTCAGCTCTGTCCATCTTGTTACACAGGCGTCTGTCAGAAAATTCAGACATCCAGGCCTTTTGTCAGGCTTTAGCTAGGATCAAGCCTGTGTTTAAAACTGTTGCTCCGCCATGGAGTTTAAACTTAGTTCTTAACGTCTTACAGGGTGTTCCGTTTGAACCCCTTCATTCCATTGATATAAGATTGTTATCTTGGAAAGTTCTATTTTTAATGGCTATTTCCTCGGCTCGAAGAGTCTCTGAGTTATCAGCCCTACATTGTGATTCTCCTTATCTGATCTTTCACTCAGACAAGGTAGTTCTGCGTACTAAACCTGGGTTCTTACCTAAGGTTGTCTCTAACAGGAATATCAATCAAGAGATTGTTGTTCCCTCCTTGTGTCCAAATCCTTCTTCAAAGAAGGAACGTCTTCTACACAATCTGGATGTAGTTCGTGCCCTCAAGTTCTACTTGCAGGCAACTAAAGATTTTCGCCAAACTTCTTCCCTGTTTGTCGTTTATTCTGGACAGAGGAGAGGTCAAAAAGCTTCTGCTACCTCTCTCTCTTTTTGGCTTCGTAGCATAATACGCTTAGCCTATGAGACTGCTGGACAGCAGCCTCCTGAAAGAATTACAGCTCATTCCACTAGAGCTGTGGCTTCCACTTGGGCCTTTAAGAATGAGGCCTCTGTTGAACAGATTTGCAAGGCTGCAACTTGGTCTTCGCTTCATACTTTTTCCAAATTTTACAAATTTGACACTTTTGCTTCTTCGGAGGCTATTTTTGGGAGAAAGGTTCTTCAGGCAGTGGTTCCTTCTGTATAATGAGCCTGCCTATCCCTCCCGTCATCCGTGTACTTTTGCTTTGGTATTGGTATCCCAGAAGTAATGATGACCCGTGGACTGATCACACATAACAGAAGAAAACATAATTTATGCTTACCTGATAAATTCCTTTCTTCTGTTGTGTGATCAGTCCACGGCCCGCCCTGTTTTTTAAGGCAGGTACATATTTTTTAAATTATAATTCAGTCACCACTACACCCTTGGCTTCTCCTTTCTCGTTGGTCTTTGGTCGAATGACTGGAGGTGACGTAGAGGGGAGGAGCTATATAGCAACTCTGCTGGGTGAATCCTCTTGCACTTCCTGTAGGGGAGCAGATAATATCCCAGAAGTAATGATGACCCGTGGACTGATCACACAACAGAAGAAAGGAATTTATCAGGTAAGCATAAATTATGTTTTTTCTTTCTTTTTTGTAGGGAGGGGGGGTCGCAATGCGTTTTTTTTAAATCACCTCATATGTGTGGAACTCCTAAAACCACAAAATATCAAATACTCTGGTATACAACTATTTTCAACCTAATCAGAGGCGTAACTAGAAACCACAGGGCCCAGGTGCAAGAATCTAAGAAGGGCCCCCCTACCCCCCCAAAAAAAAGGTGAATTTGATTTCTTGTCTGCAAAAGGAGGTACCCTGTGTCCACAGTCTGTGAGATGGTCTAACCCCCTATTACTATATATAGTGACACTGTTTAACCCACCAGTACTGTATCTAGTGAGTTAGTGACACAGTCTGTAATCTGCCGGTGAGATGGCTGGCCTGACCCTACCCGCCCCAGTACTTTATAAAGTGACCACAGTAGTCAGTGACATGGTCCAGCCTCCCCTAGGGTTGCCACCGTCCCTTAAAATACACTTATAAGTCTGTATATAGTGGTACTGTATAGTGACACTGTTTACCCCCTGCCCCCCCCCCATGCTGTAGTAACAAGGTCTGTAATTTGCTGGTTCCACAAACATACACACACACACACACACACACATACATGCATAAATACACACACAGTCACATACATACATAGAGTACACACACACACATACATGCATAAATACACACACACAGTCACATACATACATAGAGTACACACAGACACATACATGCATAAATACACACACAGTCACATACATACATACACACATACACACACACACACACACATAAACACCAATGGGTAAGGTAAAACATAAACACTAACCCCTGTAGTCAAAGACACTAGTAAAGCATCATGTCACACTCACATATCATCAGTGCAGGCAGTTGCAGGTCAACGTTTGTTTATTGAGAAAGGAAAAAAACTTTTTTTTTTTTGCCCCTGACCAAATGTGTTGAGCTACCTCCCAGTAGTGCATTGCTGCACTGGAGCTTTCCTTAGCTATGTGTTTAATCCCTTAGCAAGGGTTAAACACATAGTCAAATGAAAGCTACAGTGCAATAATAAAATGATCTAACATATCACAGCATTTTTATGCACTTTTATATCCCAGGATCATTATTGCTACTGAACTATTTCTAGATGTTTTGGAAATATCTTCTTGTCAATTTAAGTGTAACTTTATTTTACCTACTAAAACTTTAATAGGTTTTCTGTTGTTAAAGAAAAAATTCTAAAAACAAATCTTGCGCTCTGTTGACAAAATATTGACATAAACAATTGTGACAATTTATTGAACCTTTCGCAAAGTCCGTGATCTGTTATGAAAACATTTAGAAGAATTGCTAAAAAAAATATAAAATCTTATAAAGTGATTGGCTCAGTCTAGGAGTAAATGTATATGTGTCCCTAATTGGTCATAACAGAAGAAATAAGATAAACATACTTCACAGACTTTTTAAGGGCTACAAAACAGTGGACATTTTGAGCTACAAAACACACACATCTGTGTGTGTGAGTGTATCTATGTCTATCTTATCCATCTGTATGTATGTGTATCTATATATATATCTTATCTATCTGTATGTATGTATGCATATATGCGTATCTATGTCTAAATTATCCATATGTATGTAGGTATGTGTATCTATATCTATCTTATCTATCTATCTGTATGTATGTATGCATATATGTGTATCTATGTCTAACTTATCCATATGTATGTATGTGTATCTATCTTATCTATATGTATGTATGTATGTATGGTTATCTATATCTATCTTATCTATCTGTATGTATGTAAGTGTATCTATATCTATCTTATCCATCTGTATGTATGTATGTGTATCTATATCTATCTTATCCATCTGTATGTATGTGTATCTATATCTAGAATCTAGATCACTAGGGGATCCAACTAAAACATTCAGACACTGCTGGTAAGTTTAGTCTATTGGAAGAATGCAGAACGTTGTCATTACAAGTGTCCCTGTAATACATGATATTGTAGACTGCAATCTCCATTACATGTTTATAAATTCAAACTGGAGCTAAGTAAAAAAACAAAGCCTGTCTACTAGTCCTTTGTCTACTAATATAAATAATATACTTCAAATCACCGTGACCAGTGTGGCCCCCCCAGCCCCCTTCAGTCTGACAGACAGTGACTCTGAGCTGAGTGAGCTCACTGTGAGTGACCATGCCCCCCGTGGCCCCCCGTGGCCCCCCAGCCCCCTTCAGTCTGACAGACAGTGACTCTGAGCTGAGTGAGCTCACCGTGAGTAACCGTGCCCCCCCTCAGTCTGACCCTGAGTAGCTCACCGTGCCCCCGGGCCTGCGGCCCCCCTCCCTCTGTGTGAGCAGCTTTAAAGCTTACCTAAAACCTCGGATTCCACTCCGTTCTGTTCTCCACATAGTCACTGGCTGTGACACTTCTACGGGCCTGCGGTTGCCGCGCTACTACACTAGCCAGAGACTGCCACTGGACCCAGCCAGACGTTCCACGGCACACTAGTCCAGACTCGATTGACTCCTGCTACTGACTGACTGCTGCACCGCACGTGCAGTCACGATACAATTGTTGCAGCCAGTCAGTCAAAAATGTGCATGCGCTCCAAAATGGAAAGTTCCGACCGGGGCAGGCAGCCAGCAGCAGACAGCGCCCGCCACCCAGACATCAAATAAAGTGAGGGTGACAACAATTGTGCTGCTGCGCCTGGCTGTCCCCTGGTCATTGCAAATAGTGATATTAGTGAATCGAACAGGTTCATTATAAGTTTTTTTGGGGGGGGAAATAAAATTAAAAAAAAATAATAATAAAAAAAAATACAATTACCTGCCTTGTTGGGCCCCCCTGTTTGGGAGACCTGCTGGGCCCGGTCGCAATGGCGACCTTCGCATCACCATTAGTTACGCCCCTGAACCTAATATTGTTTAAAGGGACATTCTAAAGCAAATGCTCTAATTCTTTTGAGCATGTAAATGTTGTAGTATTAATCCTAGCTTACTATGAATTTAACCTCCATAAAGGTGATAAAAACATAGGTAAAAGGCCTACTCAGGAGATGCAGTTGTTCTGCTGTGAAGCTGCACACCATCAGCAGTCTGGAGCTTCTATTTTAAACAAAGCATCTAATCATTAGCCGTTGTACTACTTGGGAGCTGCAATGCTTGAGGGTCCCTAATGGGTCTTTATCTATGTGTTTAATCCCTTTAAAGCAGCTAAACACATTGAAGGGACAGTGTATTTATTGCAAAATTGTTTTCCCTGTAATGTATTTCCTGTGACTTGTTATACTATTTACATGGTTTAAAATGTATGGAAAATTGTTCATTTAAGTTTATTTTGTATATGAAATAGCTGTTTCTGCTAATTGAACCCACAACCCAATAAAATGGGCTGAGTTTGAAGAGAGCGCGGACCTCATTATCTAATATTTCTCATGGTTTACTAAAAAATAACTATACTTAGTGAGAACAATGGAAATTAACATTTTAGTACCAACCCTCTCTTTCATTTTAGTTACCAACCCTCTCTTTCAAAAGAGAAGGCTCCTATAGAACAGAACAGATGAAATTTGGGAAAAGATAAAAAAAAAAAAAATGTAAACAGCTTTCTAATTTACTTATATTACATTTTCTTCATTCTCTTGGTATCTTTTGTTGAAATGCTGGAACACAAGCCCAGGAGCGTGCACATATCTGGAGAACTATATGGCAGCAGTTTTGCTACAATGTTATCCATTTGCCAAAGCACTAGATAGCAGCACTATTTCCTGTCATCTAGTGCTCTAGAAACCTACCTAGGTATCTGTACAGCAAAGAATACCATGGGAACAAAGAAAATTTGATAATAGAAATAAATTGGGATATTGGGTTTCATATCCCTTTAATGCCGTCTAGATGTTGTACCTCTGTGTAAGCTACTAAAGACACTTGATGCTCAAAAATGTTCTTCCATATAAAATACTGATTTGATTTTCAAAATGTATCACATTGCTGTACTGTATTGAATAATGGATATTTCTGTGCTGAATAAACCATTTTTGTTTCCTGTGGGACTTACTCTTGTTAGCCACTGAGCAATAGATACAATATTGGTTGCTCTTTTCTTTTAGTTTCACTTTAAATTTAAAACAAATTTGACTTAAACCTTTTTTTTTTTTTTTTTCTTTCTTTCTAGGATGTATATATAGTTACTAAATAAACCTACTTTTTGTTTCCATGCAGGAGATGCACGTCTCTCCACCACTACAGCTGCATGAATCTTTTAATGAACCAGTGACTATTTATACTTCAGGGTCAGTTGTGCACAAATATTTCTTTCATTCTAGTTGTATTATAAATGCTTATACTGTACCTTTTGCATGCTGCTATTTCGTATACCTTATTGAGTGAATCCAGTTTATGGCTTTGTAAGGAGGATGTTGGGATAAATACGGATATAGCTAGAACCTAGAGTGCTGCCCAGCTGAGCTTACAATCTAGAAATTTTAGTTATTGCTCTGTTTAATGCAACACCCTTTTGTTGCCCGTGGCAGCAAAGGGTTAATGTTGTTCTGCTGCTCCTAGCCAGCGGCAGTTCAAGGATAGTGCAGCGGTTTTGTTTCTGATTCCCTGGTTACTGTATGGCTAGAGCTGGGTGGGGATGCAATGAGCCAGTTATTTTCCATCTTTCAGGCAGAGCAGTGTCTAAAATTCACGGTGTCCTAGCTTCAACTTCCCCCAGTCTAACTGCTGCAGTGTGTGCTGTACTCTTCCCCCCCCCCCCCCCCCTTGCCCTCTCTGTTCAAATGGATTCTCTAAGCCTCAGATTTGCACACGGCTAAATACTTCAGCCAAGCGGGCACATCCGGATGCAGCGTGACTTAATGAAAATGCATCGCCTTGAAAGACACTGTTTGTCTAGTCTGTAGCACTCTGCAGAGGGTCTGTCCCCTGTACAGGGCGCAGGTGCCGATACCTGCACCCTGCTTGTTTGTGTAAATAGATGAGTGTTTTGAATGAAACTAAGGAAATAATATTGGAATGAAATAATTCATAATACAGAAGGATAGAATTCTCTAAAAATTATAATCTTATTTCTTGTTTCCCAACTGTGACCCCCTAACCAAAACATACAGTGAGGATATCAGTGCTCTAGCGCCATTATGAAAAGCATCTGCACAGGGCCTTAATTATACAGTTGCTGGTCCTGTCTACAGATCAATAAAGCTGTGTATCAAATGTTGCAGAACACCAATAAAAGCATTAGTTTGTCAATGTCCCCATATCCTAGCTCTGCAACAAATCATGCTGTACAATCTAAATACTGTATTGTCTTTACGCAAGAGATTTTTATGTTGCAATAATATATTTTATGGGTTTGTAGAACGCCCTCATTTGTGTAATGTGTTGCAGAATACGCATGCTTCTTTTTTTTAAGTGGACAGACAAGTCGTAATTAAACTTTCATTTTTCAAATAGAGCGCACAATTTTAAGAAACTTTACAATTTTATGTAAAGAGATATGAAAACCCCAAAAATTGTTTTGTGATTCAGATGGGGCACACAATTTAAAAAAAAAAAGTTTCCAATTTACTTCTATTATCAAATTTGCTTTGTTCCCATGGTATTCTTTGTTGAAGAGATACTTAGCTAGGTGTCTAGAGTACTACATGGCAGGAAATAGTTCTGCCATCTAGTGCTCTTGAAAATAGATAACGTTCTTGCAAAACTGCTGTCATATAGTGCTCCAGAAATGGGCCAGCTCCTAAGCTTATGTCCCTGGTTTTCAACTAAAGATACCAAGAGAATGATGAAAAAATATAATAGAAGTAAATCTGAATCAGGAAAGAAAAAAATGTAGGTTTCATATCCCTTTAATTTTGACTTTAGTGCCCCCTTAAAGATTTTTTTTATTTCAATTAGTTTTTCATGCAAAACAAAATATTGGTGATGTTAACACATCCTTTTAATGTATGGTGTTCGATTGTATGTTATTTCATCAATACAATTTCTTCAATGTCTCCCACCATTTTTGCAAAGCAAGTTTTTGCAGAATTCCAGTAAGCCTGGCTCCCTGGCAGTGATGAACTCTGCTGCTTTCTGCTAAACTGATTTAACTCTCCTCGCTCTATTAAACTCCCCGGGATATTCTCTGACACAGAACCCACATAATACAGGCGTTTTAATGATAGCAGAGGTGAGAATGAGAGCGGTACTGTAATGTCATTAGAGGTGTTACAACATCAAATGAAACCACCGCCCGCTCTGAGCAGCTATGATTTGCACTGAAGCCATCAGCACCATGCGAGCAGCTAATGAAAACAACGTAACGGCCTTCATCCGAGGGTTTACATTAGGATTTACGTTTAGTCTTCTGTGTTTGCAAGCGTTCAGATTTCTCTATTAATTCCGCTGTGTTCCAAAGCAAGTTAGATTGCAGTCAAAAGGCAGAAAACCTGCTCTCTACTTCCCATTACTAGCGTAGAAAGACTAAGCCCAATGCAAAGGCACCTCTAGTTATTGCTAAAATAAGATGCTAAATTTGTGAAACGCTAGAATTTACCAGTGCAACAAATAAAGGAGACTTTGAGTCATAAAGTATAAAATAATTCATGTTCCTTTATTTGCCTGCAGCGTATGCTGAGCTCCTCAGGCCACTCGCAGCAAAACGCTATTTTTTCAATAAGGTGACGCTTCCACCTCATAGCCAATAGCTGTGCGGCCTAGTAGGCATTATGCTGGAGAGCTAACACGCTATTGGCTAAGATGACCTCACTGAAAAATAGCATTCTACCGTGGGTGGCCTGAATCGCTCAGCGCCGCATATACTGCAGACAAATAAATGAACTTTCAGCATAAAGTATTTTATATTTCATGATTGAAAATCCCCTTTATTTGTTGCACTGGCAAATTCTAGTGTTTCAAAAATGCTAGTATTTACCATCACTTTAATTTATCACTTTCCGTACACACACACGATTCTTTATATTATCTCTGTAAAACAAAGCGCAATACATAGAACCATTGAAAATTAACATTTTATTGCTTATCTCTTCTACCTTCTACTGGGAGTGGAACATCTGCTGGCTATGTTTACATAGGTTTTCTTTCACCTATACTTGTATAGAAACTTTCAGAATAGGTAGGAATACCACAGGCAAAATCACCTATTTCAAATACTGAAATAAAGTAAAAGCAACTATTTGTAAAAATGTATTACTCCCCAGCAGGTAAAATGAATAATTGGAAAGAAATTAATGTGGAGAAAAATTTAGAGTAAACTGTCCCTTTAATAATAGTTTTCGAAAGCTTTATTTTATATTGTGTCCAAGAGCAAGACAACAAAATAGACAAGGTAGACAAGGTCAGTGAGCGTGCTACTGTCATTTCCCATTGAAACGATTGGCTGCACTATATAGGTGGTATCAGGTGTGTTTAAAATGTTTTCAACCAACACTTTGTAATGACAGATTTTCCCTTATTGTTTGTGGGAGACTAAGAGCAGAATAATGTGTTTTAAGACTTTTGCAAAGTATTTAAGCACATAGTAAAATCCTACTTAGTGGAATGCTGCCTATAGGGTTGTGTGACTGACGCTTCTGATTAGCTGACCAAACTATACAGTTGGACCATACCTGTATGTTTAACCTTTTCAGAGGGTAAACACGCAAGCTTAAAGTGAATGTAAATTTTGATGCTAAAGTGCCTGGTTTTTAAAAATTCGATTAAAAACAGGGGCACTTTAATTCATCAAAATTTACATTTCACTCATGTTGTGAAAAAAAACCTTACCTTTTAAACTTGACAGCAGTTCCAGCTTCCTCCGGTCGTCGCAAGCCATTGCTGATATCAGAAATTATGGATAGGTCATCCTCCAATCACGGCTCCCTCCCCGGGGAATCAGTATCTGATTCAACGCTGTGATTGGAGGAAGCCGGAATCCTCATTATCCTTCCTGGTAAAATATTTTATAAATAAATAAAATAAATACATTTTAGACCCAAGAAGAGGCAATCCACAGTTGTGGCCTTTTTTATGACTTTGTGCAGTGATGATATAGAGTAGCTCTTTTATTTCCAGACAGGAATCTTAATGCATTTTTTCAGTTTTTAAATCTTTTTTTTTTTTTTTTGTTCACCAAAACGATGGACCAAGAATTGGCTCCTAATATGACAGCTATCTTCTATTCTGCAGGGCTAAAACCCCCTTAATGCATTAGGAGAGGTGTTTTTAATCTTCCCCCTATTTTGATAAAGAAGTTGAACTGGCCACTTTTTCCGCGCCGGCAGATGTGAACTCTTAGATAGTGTGATGGGAGATGAAGCCTTTGAATAAGTACAATGAGAAAGCTCTCCTGTTAGTTGGAACAAAGGGTTTCACTAGCAGTATTCAAGGTGTCTAGTTACAGAGCGTTACTGCAGCTACAGACCTCAGTAGTGGAACCTAGTTAACAAACCATTCTACGTTTGCTGCTGGGAAATATGGAGCGGATTACATGTGTCTGCTGTTAGATTCATGTAGGGAATTTAAGGTTCAGAAAATTGTGTTATGGACTTTATAGAATTTCTAAAAATTGACATTTTTATTTAAAAAAGATTCAGTGCTATGTGCTAAATTTCACAGCTGGCATTTTTTGTGTGTGTTTTTTATTTTTAAATTTCCTTGTAATGGTATCAAATTTTTCTTTTTTAAACCGTCCTTGGAAACACTGGAACTAAAATTCCCTTTTACATTAAATTGACACTAAACATAATGAGATTGTACAGTGCAGTCAATATTTATGTCATCCTCTTTCCTGTTATTTAAAGGGATAGGAAAGTCAAAATTAAACGAATAATTCAGATAGAGCATGTTATTTTAAGACAATTTTAAATTCACTTCTATTTTCAAATGTGCTTTGTTCCCTTGGTATCCCTTGTTTAAAAAGTATACGCACATATCCTACTCTAGTTGGAGCTGCTGCTGATTGGTGTCTGCACACACCTGTCTCTTGTGATTGGCTAACTAGATGTGTTCAGATAGCTGCCAGTAGTAAGTACAATGCTGTTCCTTCATTAAAGGATAACAAGATAATTAAGCAAATTTAATAACAGAAGTAAATTGGAAAGGTATTTAAAATTGTATGTTCTATCCCGATTATGAAAGAAAATTTGGGTGTTTATTGTCCCTTTAATTCTGAAAATTGAGGGCTTTCCAATTCCTGTTAGAAGCAGAAGTATGGACCTCACAATTACCACTACTATATTCTACACAGCCATTGGTTGCACACTGATGGGGACTCATAGTTATGCCTAATTGGCCTGAGCAGAGAAGGAAGTTTAGGTTACAAAATGGTGGCATCCATGTATGGGCACTAACATTTTACACTTATTGTTTTCAATATTTAACAACTAAAATATTTTTTTAAAAATGCATCTTCATATTATTCTCAGACTAACCTTTGCTTTGAATGCATCTTTCAGACTAACATTTATTTAGTGTTTAATGTCCCTTTAAATGTAGTATATCTGTATACTGTCAGAGTCCTCTCACAATTCTTTCTCTCCTATCTGTCTCTCCTCCTTTTTTTTTCTCTATCTCAAATTGTTTTTGCTAATGTTTTTCTATGTTTACTTGCCCCTGGCTTCACAAATATAGCTGGCTTTTAAGTCTCATATATTTCCCTTCACTGTCTGCTTCACAACTATAATGGTACATGGTTATACAGAAGTATTACTGCGCACTTGGCATCATATCTCTGTGGGTGAGCAGAGGGTAAACACAGTTGTCTAAAGTAATAGTGCCATAAAAAAATGCCCAAATACATTTAAACATTTTTGTTTTGCACTTGTCGTTTTTAAATGATTTGATTTTGTAATGCTGAGAGATGTTTCTGATACATAAATAGCTGTAATGTTTATTTAATATATGAGGACACATTTTTGTGATTAGTTAAATGCAGTGAAAAGTCAGTTCTCTTTGGCATAAATTAGATTTTTCTACAAGGCATTCTTTGTTTTTTGTTTTTTTTCTTAGCACTGCTAGTTTGCTAATTTACACTGCAGTCCAAAACATCCACTATCGTCTGAGCATCTCTTGTTTCTTATCGCCTTTTTACATGCAGAGAATACAAGTGTGGCACATGCACTGTGCGTCTGCTGTGAAAAGGGTTAAACATAGGGATGTGAAATGAAAAACAACATGTTTCCTGTTTGCTGCAGGCTGTAAAAATGGTTGGAGAGGATCATCAGATCCCCCCACACTCCCCTCCCTTCACAGGAAGTGTATGGTCCTCACTGCTGTGGAAAATTAATGCTGCAAAACTATCCAGATCAGTCTAAGTTTGGAATAGAATTGTCATAACTGGTTGCTATGAAATATAGCTGTGGCTTTGCAGTTTGGATAGAAGCTGCAATTATCATAGTTTATAAAAATCATACTGTTTTGGTTTGTTTGTTTTTTTAATTAAACTAATCACATGTAAAATGTGTACAGTAACCGCACAAGATCAAATCAAGATCCATCTATTCTGATAATTTGGGGTGCAATAGGAATGTGGGCGCATGGAGACAAAGCATAAGACTTACAGGAATACTAGTATTATAGCAAAAGATGGGTTAGCTAACATCAAAGCTGAATAAAAAAAACTAATATACAAAGTATGGAGTTTGATATTTTTCTCTAAGTGCTGTGTGCTCTGCATAGATGGTGGATAATAGATTACTGTAGAATTGAGCTATCATAGTTCAAGGGTGTAGGCAAGTGTACAATTAAACGTTTCATTAACATGTCATGGTCTGTGCTTGCTAAAGGGGGAGGGATATTATCAATAGGTTACGTATCACTTGTTGCTTAACTGGAACAAGGTATTAGAATATAACTGTTTAAACATAACAAAAATAATACATTTTGATGGCTGATAAGAGAGATATATAGCATTAATGAATTCTTAGGATAACATTATGCATATTACAGATATTTCTGGATTATGTTCTATTATCATCCATCTTCTTTGGAAGTCTCCATCAATCTACCACACTTTCTGTGCTTCTCAATATTAGTCCTTGACCTTCCAACCTAAATCCATGACTCCTTGCTGTGGTCTTGCTGTTTTTCTGATAATCTTTTATTCTCATCATTTACACCACTTAAAGGACCACTAACTACAGTAGAATTGACAAATTTCAAATTAAACCATATGCTGTGAATTCTTGCACATGCTCAGTAGGAGCTGGAGCTTCAGAAAGTGTGTATATAAAAAGATATGCACATTTTGATAATGGAAATATATTGGAAAGGGTATTTTTTTAATTTAAATTGCATGCTTTATCTGAATCATAAAACTATAATTTTGATTTAAGTGGCCCTTTAATGCAATTGATGGTTTCTGTTACATTACCTTTCCTTTCTAAACAATAGGTATTAAAGGGACATTAAAGTGCAAAAAGAGAATGTTTTAATGTGGCAAAGCAAATAAAAACCAACAATCAGCCCAAGGGCCACATTCGACTCTCTGCACTAGTCCTTGCAGGCTCCTGGGTAAAAACAGAACTAACCATGTGTACCATAGTTTGTATGACCCAGGAAAAAAGTAGAACTAAAGATTTGGGCTTTAAGGTGACCACAACTCAAAAAAGCCCTTTGGAGGTAAGAAAAAGACCGAATGTGTCCTGCAACCTTAGCTAAGTCTAGCCCTGTGTTGTATATTTATCTGTGGCCCTTAAAATTATGGTAAAATGTTAGTGTTTTTTAAACGCTTGGCTGTATCTATGCAATAAATAAAATGGACCTTAATTCAGTGTTTGACAAATCTGTTTACAAATTAGGAGCCAGTAAGAATATTTGGTGTGATTATACTATAAAATGTACCTTTATTTTGTAGGCCATATTGCTAAAACAACCCCCTTTGGCTGCCCACGACAAAACTAAATATTTTCATGAGGTGACATTTCCACCTCTTATCCAATAGCCTTGCTGTATTGAGGTCCATTTTATTTATTGCATAGATACAGCCTAGTGTTTAAAAAACACTAACGTTTATTATTCTGCAGCCCCAATGTAGGAAGTAAGCGATCACTGTGGTAGAGCATTTTATTGTTCTTATGCTATTGTCTGCAACGGGGCCGGCTCAACCACGGGACCAAGTGGGTCCAATGGACTCAGGCAGCACTTCAGTCACTGTCAGACTCAGACTACTCCTATCCTCTGTCTCCATAGGGGAAGTTCCAGGCTCCCAGCAGCATAATCTCATCATGCATAAAAGACACAGAACTGGTCAGGGGCGACATTGAAAGTGCATCTCTTACCCAACTTCCCACTTATTGTGCATGAGCATTGGTTGCATGCAGGTAGGCAGGCTTAGTAAGGTCAGCAGCCAGGCCTAGTAGGGCGATATGCTAATTAGTAATGTTATTTCCGGAGAGGGGGCGTCATTGCATGCTCAGACCCAGGCAGCACAATATCTTGTGCCGGCCCTGGTCTGCAATGACAAGAGACGAGTGTCTAACCACCAATCACAAATTATCTCCTAGCAGTGTACGGCTGCTGCCCCTGAGCCTTCCTAGGTATGCTGCAATGGATACCAAGAGAACGAAAATTGATAATAGAAGTAAATTGAAAGGTCTTTTAATATTGCATGCTTTGTCTGAACCATAAAAGTTTATTTTGGACTTTCACCATGTCCTTTTATGATCATAAAGCTTATCCTTGTGAACTTTATTTCTTTCATGTAATTGGCAAGAGTCCATGAGCTAGTGACGTATGGGATATACAATCCTACCAGGAGGGGCAAAGTTTCCCAAACCTCAAAATGCCTATAAATACACCCCTCACCACACCCACGATTCAGTTTTACAAACTTTGCCTCCTATGGAGGTGGTGAAGTAAGTTTGTGCTAGATTTCTACGTTGACATGCGCTTCTCAGCTTTTTTGAAGCCCAATTCCTCTGAGTACAGCAAATGTCAGAGGAACGTGAAGAGAGTATCACCTATTGAATGCAATGATTTTCCTAACGGGGGTCTATTTCATAGGTTCTCTGTTATCGGTCGTAGAGATTCATCTCCTACCTCCCTTTTCAGATTGACGATATACTCTCATATACCATTACCTCTACTGATAACTGTTTCAGTACTGGTTTGGCTATCTGCTATATGTGGATGGGTGTCTTTTTTGGTAAGTATGTTTTTTATTACTTAAGACACCCCAGCTATGGTCTGGCACTTTATGCATTTATATAAAGTTCTAAATATATGTATTGTACTTATATTTGCGATGAGTCAGGTTCATGTATTTCCTTGTGCAGATTGTCAGTTTCATATTTGGGAAATAAACATATTAAGAAATATTTTTTTTCTTACCTGGGGTTTAGTCTTTTTTTCTAAATGACTGACTACTTTCTCTTGTTAAGTGTGTTCAGTCCACGGGTCATCCATTACTTATGGGATATATTCTCCTTCCCAACAGGAAGTTGCAAGAGGATTACCCAAGCAGAGCTGCTATATAGCTCCTCCCCTCACATGTCATATCCAGTCATTCTCTTGCAACCCTCAACAAAGAAGGAGGTCATGAGAGGAGCTGGAGCTTTTACTTAATTATTCTTCAATCAAAAGTTTGTTATTTTAAATGGCACCGGAGTGTGCTGTTTTTCTATCTCAGGCAGTATTTGGAAGAAGAAACTGCCTGTGTTTTTTTTCTATGATCTTAGCAGGCGTAACTAAGATCCACTGGCTGTTCTCGACATTCTGAGGAGTGGGGTAACTTCAGAAACTGGGAATAGCATGCGGGGTCCTCCGCAAATGAGGTATGTGCAGTACATTATTTTCTGGGAATGGTATTGACTAAGAAAATACTGCTGTTACCGTATGATGTAAGTACAGCCTTAAATGCAGTAGTGGCAACTGGTATCAGGCTGATAAATGTATGCGCAGTTAAGTTATTTTCTAGGGACTAGAATTTGACTGAGAAAATACTGTTAAAACTGAAATAATACTTAAGCCTTATCTGCAGTGGTAGCGACTGGTAGCAGGCTTAGTGATAACTTTGCATGACATTGGAAAATGTTATTTTTTAATAAAACGTTTACTGGCATGTTATTCGTTTTTGTGAGGTACTTTGGTGATAAATCTCTTTGGGCATGATTTTTTTCCACATGGCTGACATATATTTTCTGCATGGAATCCGTTATATCAGGGCTCCCACTGTTGTGATAGGAGTGGGAGGGACCTTGTTTTAGCGCCTTGTTGCGCAGTTATAATTCTAGCACAGTCTTCCTGCTTCTTCCTCCTTGATCCAGGACGTCTCTAGAGAGCTCAGGGGTCTGCAAAATTCATTTTTGAGGGAGGTAATCAGTCACAGTAGATCTGTGACAGTGTGCTTGACTGTGATTAAAAGCGTTAAATCTTAATTGATATCCATTTTGGGTATTGAGGGGTTAATCATCCTTTTGCTAAGGGGTGCAATCCTCTGCTAATATTACACTTCTTGTTAAGAATTGTTTAATTATATCTGTATTTTTGAAGCGCTGCAGCGTTTTTTTATATTGCTTGTAAACTTATTGAAAGGGATTTCCAAGCTTGCTAGTTTCATTGCTAAGTCTGTTTAAACATGTCTGATTCAGAGGAAACTGTTTGTTCATCATGTTCAAAAGCCAATGTGGAGCCCAATAGAACGATGTGTACCAATTGTATTGATATTGCTTTGAATAAAAGTCAATATGTACCGATAGAGAAACTATCACCAGACAACGAGGGGGAAGTTATGCCGCCTAACTCTCCTCACGTGTCAGTACCTGCGTCTCCCGCTCGGGAGATGCGTAGGATTGAGACGCCAAGTACATCTAGGCCCTTACAAATCACTTTACATGATATGGCTAATGTTATGAAAGAAGTATTATATAATATGCCTGAATTAAGGGGCAAGCGCGATAGCTCTGGGTTAAGGACAGAGCGCGCTGATGACACGAGAGCCATGTCTGATACTGCGTCAGACATGACAAATGCGCCTCCTGGTGTAATACAGTTGGTGAGATTTGTTAGGTTATCAAAAAGGTACTCACAAGTGGAGCAGCACCCAATTGTGCTAAATCAAATAGACTGGGATCTCACAGTGTCCCAGCTCACTGACACTGCAAGGAAACGGTGAGCTTCATTCTGTCGGTGACGGTTCTGATCCGGGGAGACCGGATTCAGAAATTTCAAATTTTAAATTTAAGCTTGAGAACCTCCGTGTGTTACTAGGGGAGGTATTAGCGGCTCTGAATGATTGCGACACGGTGGCAATCCCAGAGAAATTGTGTAGGTTGGATAGATACTATGCGGTACCGGTGTGTACTGACGTCTTTCCTATACCAAAAAGACTTACAGAAATTATTAGTAAGGAGTGGGATAGACCCGGTGTGCCCTTTTCCCCTCCCCCGATATTCAGAAAAATGTTTCCTATAGACGCCACCACACGAGACTTATGGCAGACGGTCCCTAAGGTGGAGGGAGCAGTTTCTACTTTAGCCAAGCGTACCACTATCCCGGTGGAGGATAGCTGTGCTTTCTCAGATCCAATGGATAAAAAATTAGAGGGTTATCTTAAGAAAATGTTTGTTCAACAGGGTTTTATTTTGCAGCCTCTTGCATGCATTGCGCCTGTCACGGCTGCAGCGGCATTCTGGTTTGAGTCTCTGGAAGAGGCGATTCGCACAGAGCCATTGGATGAGGCTTTGAGCAAAGTTAGAACCCTTAAGCAAGCTAATGCGTTTGTTTCAGATGCCGTAGTACATCTAACCAAACTTACGGCTAAAAATTCCGGATTCGCCATACAGGCGCGCAGAGCGCTCTGGCTTAAATCCTGGTCAGCGGATGTAACTTCCAAGTCTAAGCTACTTAACATTCCTTTCAAAGGGCAGACCTTATTCGGGCCCGGCTTGAAGGAAATTATTGCTGACATTACGGGAGGTAAGGGCCACGCCCTTCCTCAGGACAGGGCCAAACCAAAGGCCAAACAGTCTAATTTTCGTGCCTTTCGTAACTTCAAGGCAGGAGCAGCATCAACTTCCTCCGCTCCAAAACAGGAAGGAACTACTGCTCGTTACAGACAGGGTTGGAAAGGCAACCAGTCATGGAACAAGGGCAAGCAGGCCAGAAAGCCTACTTCCGCCCCTAAGACAGCATGAAGACAGGGCCCCCTATCCGGAGACGGATTTAGTGGGGGGCAGACTTTCTCTCTTCGCCCAGGCTTGGGCAAGAGATGTGCAGGATCCCTGGACGTTGAAGATTATATCTCAGGGATACCTTCTGGATTTCAAAACCTCTCCTCCACAAGGGAGGTTCCATCTTTCGAGGTTATCAACAAACCTAGTAAAGAGAGAGGCATTTCTACAATGTGTACAAGACCTCTTAATCATGGGAGTGATCCACTCGGTTCCGCGATCGGAACAGGGACAAGGATTTTACTCAAATCTATTTGTGGTTCCCAAAAAAGAGGGAACCTTCAGACCAATCTTGGACTTAAAGATCTTAAACAAATTCCTAAGGGTACCATCGTTCAAGATGGAAACCATTCGAACCATCCTACCCATGATCCAAGAGGGTCAATATATGACCACAGTGGACTTAAAGGATGCTTACCTTCACATACCGATTCACAAAGATAATTATCGGTACCTAAGGTTTACCTTTCTAGACAGGCATTACCAGTTTGTGGCTCTTCCCTTCGGGTTAGCCACGGCCCCGAGAATTTTTACGAAGGTTCTGGGCTCACCTCTGGCGGTACTAAGACCACGAGGCATAGCGGTGGCTCCGTACCTAGATGACATTCTGATTCAAGCGTCAAGTTTTCAGAATGCAAAGTCTCATACAGAGATAGTTCTTGCATTTCTGAGGTCGCATGGGTGGAAAGTGAACGTGGAAAAGAGTTCTCTGTTACCACTCACAAGGGTTCCTTTCTAGGGACTCTTATAGATTCTGTAGAGATGAAGATTTACCTGACGGAGTCCAGGTTATCAAAGATTCTCAATGCTTGCCGTGTCCTTCATTCCATTCCAAGCCCATCAGTAGCTCAGTGCATGGAGGTAATCGGCTTAATGGTCGCGGCAATGGACATAGTGCCATTTGCGCGCCTGCATCTCAGACCGCTGCAACTATGCATGCTCAGTCAATGGAACGGGGATTACTCAGATCTGTCCCCTTTGCTAAATCTGGACCAGGAGACCAGAGATTCTCTTCTCTGGTGGTTGTCACCGGTTCATCTGTCCAAAGGAATGACCTTTCACAGACCAGATTGGACGATTGTAACAACGGATGCCAGCCTTCTAGGCTGGGGAGCAGTCTGGAATTCCCTGAAGGCTCAGGGTTCGTGGACTCAGGAGGAGAAACTCCTTCCAATAAACATTCTAGAATTAAGAGCAATATTCAATGCTCTTCTAGCTTGGCCTCAATTAGCAAGACTGAGGTTCATCAGATTTCAGTCGGACAATATCACGACTGTGGCTTACATCAATCATCAAGGGGGAACCAGGAGTTCCCTAGCGATGTTGGAAGTCTCGAAGATATTTCGCTGGGCAGAGTCTCACTCTTGCCACCTGTCAGCGATTTACATCCCAGGCGTAGAGAACTGGGAGGCGGATTTCCTAAGTCGCCAGACTTTTCATCCGGGAGAGTGGGAACTTCACCCGGAGGTATTTGCTCAACTGATTCGTCGTTGGGGCAAACCGGATCTGGATCTCATGGCATCTCGCCAGAACGCGAAGCTTCCTTGTTACGGATCCAGGTCCAGGGACCCGGGAGCGGTGCTGGTAGATGCCATAGCAGCCCCTTGGGTTTTCAACATAGCTTATGTGTTTCCACCATTTCCGTTGCTACCTCGACTGATTGCCAGGATCAAACAGGAGAGGGCATTGGTAATTCTGATAGCGCCTGCGTGGCCACGCAAGACCTGGTATGCAGACCTAGTGGACATGTCGTCCTGTCCACCATGGTCTCTTCCTCTGAGGCAGGACCTTCTAATTCAGGGTCCTTTCAACCATCCAAACCTAATTTCTCTGAGGCGGACTGCCTGGAAATTGAACGCTTGATTCTATCTAAGCGGGGGTTTTCGGATTCGGTTATTGATACATTAATACAGGCTCGGAAACCTGTGACCAGAAAAATTTACCATAAGATATGGCGTAAATATTTATATTGGTGCGAATCCAAGAGTTACTCATGGAGTAAGGTTAGGATTCCTAGGATATTGGCTTTTCTACAAGAGGGTTTAGAAAAAGGTTTGTCCGCTAGTTTGCTAAAGGGACAGATTTCAGCTCTGTCTATTCTTTTACACAAACGTCTGGCAGAGAATCCAGACGTCCAGGCCTTTTGTCAGGCTTTGGCTAGAATTAAGCCTGTGTTTAAAGCTGTTGCTCCTCCGTGGAGCTTAAATTTGGTTCTTAAAGTTCTTCAGGGTGTTCCATTTGAACCCCTTCATTCCATTGATATTAAGCTTTTATCTTGGAAAGTTTTGTTTTTGATGGCTATTTCCTCGGCTCGAAGAGTCTCTGAGTTATCTGCCTTACATTGTGATTCTCCTTATCTGATCTTTCATTCAGACAAGGTAGTACTGCGTACTAAACCTGGGTTTTTACCTAAGGTTGTTTCTAACAGGAATATCAATCAAGAGATTGTTGTTCCTTCATTGTGTCCTAATCCTTCTTCAAAGAAGGAACATCTTTTGCATAATCTAGACGTGGTCCGTGCTCTGAAATTCTACTTACAGGCAACTAAAGATTTTAGACAAACTTCTTCTCTGTTTGTCGTTTACTCTGGACAGAGGAGAGGTCAAAAGGCTTTGGCTACCTCTCTCTCTTTTTGGCTTCGTAGCATAATACGTTTAGCCTATGAGACTGCTGGACATCAGCCTCCTGAAAGAATTACAGCTCATTCCACTAGAGCTGTGGCTTCCACCTGGGCCTTTAAGAATGAGGCCTCTGTTGAACAGATTTGCAAGGCTGCAACTTGGTCTAAACTTCACTTCATACTTTTTCCAAATTTTCCAAATTTGACACTTTCGCTTCTTCGGAGGCTGGTTTTGGGAGAAAGGTTCTACAGGCAGTGGTTCCTTCTGTTTAATGTTCCTGCCTTGTCCCTTCCTTCATCCGTGTACTTAGCTTTGGTATGGGTATCCCATAAGTAATGGATGACCCGTGGACTGAACACACTTAACAAGAGAAAACATAATTTATGCTTACCTGATAAATTTATTTCTCTTGTAGTGTGTTCAGTCAACGGCCCGCCCTGTCTTTTTAAGGCAGGTTCTAAATTTTAAAATTATAACTCCAGTCACCACTGCACCTTATAGTTTCTCCTTTCTCGTCTTGTTTCGGTCGAATGACTGGATATGACATGTGAGGGGAGGAGCTATATAGCAGCTCTGCTTGGGTGATCCTCTTGCAACTTCCTGTTGGGAAGGAGAATATATCCCATAAGTAATGGATGACCTGTGGACCGAACACACTACAAGAGAAATAAATTTATCAGGTAAGCATAAATTATGTTTTTCTCTTACAAAATTGCGGGCAGCATTAGGTGCACCAAATGCTAGACTTTATTGCGTCATTCTTGGCGCGAAAAGTACCTCCGTTGACGCAAGTTCGTCATTTCCGCCCTCGTAGTTGACGCGGAAGCCTTACACACGGTTGCGTCGTTAGTGACGCAAGTGTGTCATTTCTGGATATTGTTGGTGCAAAATTTTTTTCACTTACGTTGTGCGTCATACTTGACCCCAAATTTTTCATTAGTTTTATACCCCATTGCTGTTTGCCTCTTGCCTTTTTTTTATGTCAGAGGGCTATGCTGTTTGCATTTTTTCCCATTCCTGAAACTGTCATATAAGGAAATTGATCATTTTACTTTATATGTTGTTTTTTTCTTTTACATTTTGCAAGATGTCTCAATCTGATCCTGCCTCAGAAGTATCTGTTGGAACTTTGCTGCCTGACATCGGTTCTACCAAAGCTAAGTGCATTTGTTGTAAGATTTTGGAAATTATATCTCCGAATGTCATTTGTAATAGTTGTCATGATAAACTTTTACATGCAGAGAATGTATCCATCAGTAATAGTACATTGCCAGTTGCAGTTCCTTCAACTTCTAATGTACATGATATACCTATGAATTTTAAAGAATTTGTTGCTGATTCTATTCAGAAGGCTTTGTCTGCATTTCCGCCTTCTAATAAACGTAAAAGGTCTTTTAAAACTTCTCATAAAGTTGATGAAATTTCAAATGACCGACAACATGATGATTTATCCTCCTCTGTTGATGATCTATCTGATTCAGAAGATCCCTCCTCAGTTATTGACACTGACAAATCTACTTATTTGTTTAAAATAGAGTATATTGGTTCTTTGTTAAAAGAAGTGTTAATTACTTTGGATATTGAGGAAGCTAGTCCTCTTGACATTAAGACTAGTAAACGTTTAAATGCTGTTTTTAAACCTCCTGTGGTTACTCCAGAGGTTTTTCCTATTCCTGATGCTATTTCTGATAGGATTTCTAAGGAATGGAATTATCCAGGTACTCATTTTATTCCTCCTTCAAGGTTTAAAAAATTGTATCCTTTACCAGCAATTTCTATAGAGTTTTGGGAAAAGATCCCCAAAGTTGATGGGGCTATTTCTACTCTTGCTAAACGTACCACTATTCCTATGGAAGATAGTACTTCTTTTAAATATCATTTAGATAGGAAACTTGAGTCCTATCTAAGGAAAGCCTATTTATATTCAGGTAATCTTCTCAGGCCTGCAATTTCTTTGGCTGATGTTGCGGCTGCATCAACTTTTTGGTTGGAGAATTTAGCGCAACAAGAATTGGATTCTGACTTATCTAGCATTGTTTGCTTACTGCAACATGCTAATCATTTTATTTGTGTTGCCATTTTTGATATTATCAAAATTGATGTTAGATCCATGTCTTTAGCTATTTTAGCTAGAAGAGCTTTATGGCTTAAATCTTGGAATGCTGATATGACATCTAAGTCTAGATTATTATCTCTTTCTTTCCATGGTAATAATTTATTTGGTTCTCAGTTGGATTCTATTATTTCAACTGTTACTGGTGGAAAGGGGGTTTTTCTGCCTCAGGATAAAAAACCTAAGGGTAAATCTAAGGCTTCTAACCGTTTTCGTTCCTTTCGTCAAAATAAGGAACAAAAACCTAATCCTTCCCCCAAGGAATCTGTCAGTCAGCCCCTAAGTCCGCATGAAGTTGCGGCCTTCATTCCAGCTCAGCTGGTAGGGGGCAGATTAAGGTTTTTCAAGGATTTTTGGATAAATTCTGTCCAAAATCAATGGATTCAGAGCATTGTCTCCCAAGGGTATTGAATAGGATTCAGAGTAAGACCTCCTGTGAGAAGATTTTTTTTCTCTCACGTATCCCAGCAAATCCAGTAAAAGCTCAGGCTTTCCTGAAGTGTGTTTCAGACCTGGAGTCTTCAAGGTTAATCATGCCGGTTCCTTTTCAGGAACAAGGTCTGGGGTTTTATTCAAATCTATTCATTGTCCCAAAAAAAGAAAATTTATTCAGACCAGTTCTGGATCTGAAAATTTTGAATCATTATGTAAGAGTACCAACTTTCAAGATGGTGACTATAAGGACTATTCTGCCTTTTGTTCAGCAAGGACAATTATATGTCTACAATAGACTTGTAGGATGCATACTTTCATATTCCGATTCATCCAGAACTTTATCAGTTCCTGAGATTCTCTTTTCTAGACAAGCATTACCAATTTGTTGCTCTTCCATTTGGCCTAGCAACAGCTCCAATAATCTTTTCAAAGGTTCTAGGTGCCCTACTCTCTGTAATTGGAGAGCAGGGTATTGCGGTGTTTCCTTATTTGGACGATATCTTGGTACTAGCTCAGTCTTTACATTCTGTAGAATCTCACAAAAATTAACTAGTGTTGTTTCTTCAAAAACATGGTTGGAGGATCAATTTACCAAAAAGTTTCTTGATTCCTCAGACAAGGGTCACCTTTTTAGGTTCCCAGATAGATTCAGTGTCCATGACTCTGTCTCTAACAGACAAGAGACATTTGAAATTGGTTGCAGCCTGTCGGCACCTTCAGTGTCAGTCATTCCCTTCAGTGGCTATGTGCATGGAAGTTTTAGGCCTCATGACTGCAGCATCGGATGCAAATCCTTTTGCTCATTTTCACATGAGACCTCTCCAGCTTTGTATGCTGAATCAATGGTGCAGGGATTATACAAAGATATCACAGTTAATATCCTTAAATCCCAATGTTCGACACTCTCTGACGTGGTGGTTAAATCTCCAGCATTTAGTTCAAGGGGCTTCCTTTGTTCGGCCAACCTAGACTGTGATCACTACAGACGCAAGTCTTTCAGGTTGGGGGGCTGTTTGGGGATCTCTGACAGCACAAGGGGTTTGGAAATCTCAAGAGGCGAGATTACCAATCAATATTTTGGAACTCCGTGCAATTCTCAGAGCACTTCAGTTTTGGCCTCTGTTGAAGAGAGAACCATTCATTTGCTTTCAGACAGACAATATCACAACTGTGGCATATGTCAATCATCAGAGTGGGACTCACAGTCCCCAAGCTATGAAAGAAGTATCTCAGATACTTGCTTGGGCGGAATCCAGCTCCTGTCTAATCTCTGCGGTGCATATCCCAGGTGTAGACAATTGGGAGGCGGATTATCTCAGCCGTCAGACTTTACATCCAGGGGAGTGGTCTCTCCATCCGGATGTGTTTTTTCATATTGCTCAGATGTGGGGTCTTCCAGAGAATAGATCTTATGGCCTCTCATCTAAACAAGAAACTTCCCAGATACCTGTCCAGGTCCAGGGATGTTCAGGCGGAAGCAGTGGATGCGCTGACACTTCCTTGGTGTTATCATCCTACTTACATTTTCCCGCCTCTAGTTCTTCTTCCAAGAGTGATATCCAAAATCATCATGGAACAATCGTTTGTGTTGCTGGTGGCTCCAGCATGGCCACACAGGTTTTGGTATGTGGATCTTGTTCGGATATCCAGTTGCCAACCTTGGCCACTTCCATTAAGGCCGGACCTACTGTCTCAAGGTCCGTTTTTTCCATCAGGATATCAAATCATTAAATTTGAAGGTATGGAAATTGAACGCTTAGTACTAAGTCATAGAGGTTTCTCTGACTCAGTGATTAATACTATGTTACAAGCTCCTAAATCTGTTTCTAGAAAGATTTATTATCGAGTTTGGAAGACCTACATTTCATGGTGTTCTTTTCATTAATTCTCTTGGCATTCTTTTAGAATTCCTAGAATTTTACAGTTTCTTCAGGATGATTTGGATAAGGGTTTGTCTGCAAGTTCCTTGAAGGGACAAATCTCTGCTCTTTCAGTTTTATTTCACAGAAAGATTGCTAAACTTCCTGATATTCACTGTTTTGTACAGGCTTTAGTTCGTATTAAGCCCGTCATTAAATCAATTTCTCCTCCTTGGAGTCTTAATTTGGTTTTGAAGGCGTTACAGGCTCCTCCGTTTGAGCCTATGCATTCTTTGGACATTAAACTACTTTCTTGGAAAGTGTTGGTCCTTTTGGCCATCTCTTCTGCTATAAGAGTTTCTGAGCTATCTGCTCTTTCTTGTGAATCTCCTTTTCTGGTTTTTCATCAGGATAAGGCGGTTTTGCGGTTGTGAATTATAACAACATTAGTAGAGAAATTGTTGTCCCTTCCTTGTGTCCTAATCCTAAGAATTATTTGGAAAGATCCTTACATTCTTTGGATGTGGTGAGAGCTTTTAAATATAATGTGGAAGCTACTAAAGATTTCAGGAAGACTTCTAGTCTATTTGTTATATTTTCTGGTCCTAGGAAAGGTCAGAAGGCCTCTGCTATTTCCTTGGCTTCTTGGTTAAAGCTTTTGATTCATCAAGCTTATTTGGAGTCGGGTCAGGCCCCGCCTCAGAGAATTACAGCTCATTCTACTAGATCAGTCTCCACTTTGTGGGCTTTTAAGAATGAAGCTTCAGTTGATCAGATTTGCAAAGCAGCAACTTGGTCCTCTTTGCATACATTTACTAAATTCTACCATTTTTATGTATTTGCTTCTTCAGAAGCAGTCTTTGGTAGACAAGTTCTTCAGGCAGCTGTTTCAGTTTGATTCTTCGGCTGATGTTTTAAGTTTTTCATTTCATTATGAGAATAACTTTTATTTTGGGTTGTGGGTTATTTTTTCAGCGGAAAATGGCTGTTATTTATTTTTATCCCTCCCTCTCTAGTGACTCTTGCGTGGAGTTCCACATCTTGGGTATTGATATCCCATATGTCACTAGCTCATGGACTCTTGCCAATTACATGAAAGAAAACATAATTTATGTAAGAATTTACCTGATAAATTCATTTATTTCATATTGGCAAGAGTCCATGAGGCCCACTCTTTTTATTGTGGTTATGATTTTTGTATAAAGCACAATTATTTCCAAAATCCTTTGTTGATGCTTTTTACTCCTTTCTTTATCACCCCACTTCTTGGCTATTCGTTAAACTGAATTGTGGCTGTGGTGAGGGGTGTATTTATAGGCATTTTGAGGTTTTGGAAACTTTGCCCCTCCTGGTAGGATTGTATATCCCATACGTCACATACGTCACTAGCTCATGGACTCTTGCCAATATGAAATAAATGAATTTATCAGGCAAATTCTTGCATAAATAATGTTTTTTTAGACAATGTACCCCTTTAATAGACAGATATGGCCACTAAAATTTGCACAATATTCAAAATGAGGACTAATTAGTGATGTATAATGTGGTGTAAGCACAACGCTTTTTCCTCCTGCGCTACTACTTTGTGCATCATATTTTGCCCTTTTAAACATTGGATTCCATTTATTTGTCTAATTGTCCATTTTTAATATTAGCCCTCATTTGATAAACAGATACATCATGAATCTTGCAGACACATTAATTTGTAGTGCAACCTTACTGATTCTTCATTTTGTAATTCACTAACATGAACTACAGTATTTTGTTTAGGGTGTACAATAAATAATACAAAATAAAAACCCCGGTAATAAGATAGAATCCGAAGTATTTGAAAGCTGCACTCCCTAGTGAGTTTACAATTTAATTACATACATTTTGTATCTGTTTCATATACACAGTAGCCATGTATTAAACAGATTGTTTCTTACCTTCCGCTACGCTTTTCATTATATTTCATACTCCTAATATATCCTATGAGCGCCTCTAGAAGATGTGATGCTGGAATCGTGAGTCTTCAAATGCAAACAAATTATCTTATAATGTCTTACCTGCATCCTAGACTGCAATTATTCTATAGAGTAACCTTGGCAAGTAGACCGATAATTGTTTGCAAATCCCCAGTCATGTACATTGCTTTCTGGCTAGATATTGAACAGTAAGGAAGAAACAGAAGAATTGCCACATTTACTCCATGAAATACTTAGGAATAGAATTATAAATTAAAGGCACTTTAAAGTTCATGTATTTAAGTTCATGTGTTAGGTTTTTTTTATAACAATTATTCAAATTCTAAATTGAACTATGCCTTTAAGTATATGGATGCATGCCCTTGTCTAGCAGTGCAGATGTGAATGTTTATCAGCCAATGAGCAATCTATCCCTAAAAATCAGTTGCGTATAAACATGCACTTAGCCAATAAGCAGCAATTCCTAACAAAATTGTTGTGCACAATCATACACTTCTTATTTCATGTTTAAACACAATATTATTATTATTATTTTAGCATAGAACATTTTATTTTCCTTCAAGTGCTTCTAGTGCTCCTGTTAAGGCATTTGAAGGACATTAGTTGCAATACCTTTTTGTAATTATGTCAAATGTGACAAATTGCAACTAAGTAGAATATTTCTTAGAGAGCATTAAATACACAGTGAAGAGATTAATGAAACAAAATAATTTGCATCCAAAGCAAGACCAGGCAGACCTAAATGACCACACTACCAGGAACATATCAAGCTAACATAATTAAAATAATCTCATGGAAGGTGACCCACCCCCCTCATCCAGCACCAGTAAGGGGCCAAGCAATCCGTCTCATTTTGTATGACATTGAATCAAGCAGTTCTAGAGCAGAGGCGCAGAGGTGTTCCAAGGCTTAGGGGCCTGTTCTCTCCCTGGTGTGCATGGAGCAGCCGTTACTGAAAGCAATTTCACTTCTCCTTCCCTCTCTCTGTATGTAAACTCCTGTAAATGTGTTAGAATTACCAATAAAATAAAATAATCTATCATATGTGATAACATCTGCAATCACTGTTTTTGCATCTTTCTCACAATTTGAAACTTAAAGGGACATGAAACCCAATTTTCTTCTTTCATTATTCATATAGAGAATACAATTTTAAACAACTTTCTTATTTACTTCTATTATCTAATTTGTTTCATTCTCTTGGTATAATTTGTTGAAGGAGCAGCAATGTACTAATGGTTTATAACTGAACTCATGTTTGAGCCAATCACAATAGATATATATATATATATATATATATATATATATATATATATATATATATATATATATATATATATATATATATATATATATATATATATATATGCAGCCACCAATCAACAGTTAGAACCTAGGTTCTCTGCTACTCCTGAGCGAGAAGGAAGCAAATTAAATAATAGAAGTAAACTGGAAAGTTGTTTAAAATTGTATTCTCTATCTGAATCATGAAAGAAAAAGTTTGGGTTTCACGTCCCTTTTAAACAAAGCACCATTTTAATGAATCAAGATCAAAGTCAAATATACAATTATTATATATACAATGCAAACCAGCCAAGATGTCTACAGACCGTGTACTAACTCACTTTAGTTATGTAAGATTTAACATTTAGGGCTAGATTTATGAAGCTGCATTCAAAGCTTTTTTGGCTATGTGGAGCAGGTTTGCATAAGCGAGCCTGCTGCCACTTATTTAAAGGGACAGTATAGACCAGTTTTCATATAATTGCATGTAATAGACTACGACAAAGAAGACTATGCACATATACTGATCTATGATCTAAAAATCCAGCATAAAACCTTTTTAAAAACTTACTTAGAAGCTCCCAGTTTAGCACTGTTGATAAGGTTAGGCTGGAACACCCACTGAAAGGGTCTGAGAAAGCAGGAAGAGCAGGACCTCCACCCTTCCATGCATATGAGAAGATCAGTTATACAAACGGGTGCCAGCAGGAATCTGTGGACTTCAAGGGACACTCAAGTCAAAATTAAACTAAAATGATTCTGATAGAGCAGCAATTTTTAACAACTTTCCAATTTACTTCCATTAACAAAATGAGCACAGTCTTTTTATATTTACACTTTTTAAATCACCAGCTCCTACTGAGCATGTGCATGAATTCACTGCATATATACGTATATGCACTTGTGATTGGTCTCATGGCTGTCACATGATACAGGAGGAGTGGAAAAAGTCATAACTTTGAAATTTATCGGGAATTTTTTTTTACTTCTCATTTGAAGTTCAGACTAAGTGCGTTTGGGGGGATTAACGTGCCCTGCTTTAGCATTGACCTGATTTTTACATACTTGTATTTAAAGGGAACAGTTCACCCCCAAACAATCTCCTGTTTAAATTGTTCTCAATGATCCATTTTACCTGCTGGAGTGCATTAAATTGTTTACAAGTAGCTCCTTTACCCCTATTTTGGCATTTGAAATAGCGTATTTAGCTTGTGGTATCCCAACCTATACTGAAAGTTTTGATACTGGAGTCTCAGCTATTGAATAGCCAAAGTAAACAGTCAGCAGAAGAAATTACTTTCCCAGTGGGGTGCAGGATAATTAAGTAATACAATGATACTTTTCCATTGTTCTCTATGTATTGAGCTTTAGTTTTACAGACAAATATAAGATAAGGAAGCAAGTGTGTGTACACAAAGTGATAACATAATGAGATCTGATATTACCTGAGGCTGCGGTTTAAAAGCACAAAACCAGCTACTTCATATACACAAATAAACCTGAAAATGCAATTTCTCATACATTTTATACTGCTTTTATAACAAGTCATTAAAAATACATTAATATAACAATAATTTTACAGTGTACTGTCCCTCTTATGTGTTGTATGCAGTAAAATTGTGCAATAATTTCTATACAAATGGGATAAAAACATAGTTTAAGTCAAATCCACAGCAACAAAGCACTAATGGGAGCTTGCTGGACACATTTGTGCATGTGTGTGTAGCCACCAGTCGCCTGCTACCTCCTACCTAGGTATGCTTTTCATCTAAGTATTCCTAGAGAATTTGTAAATTAGATAACAAAAGTAAATTAAAAAGACTTAAAATTGCACGAGAGAAGTTTAATTTTCACCGTTACAGCTCATTTATTGCAGCACTGGTAAGAAATATTTTTGGTATGGGATAAATTTGAATAAGTTAATCTCTTTTATAGAATGATTTCATGATTTAGGTAGAACATACCGTTTTAAACAACTTTCCAGTTTACTTCTATAATAAAATTTGCTTTATTCTTTATCATTTTGTTGAAGGAGCAGCACTGCACTACTGCTTTCTAACTTAACACATGGGTGAGCCAATGACAATTGGTAAATATATGCAGCCACCAATCAGCAACTAGGACCTAGGTTCTTACTTAGATAATCCTTTCCGCA
>NC_069507.1:53812458-53857458 GCF_027579735.1 Bombina bombina | reverse complement strand
GATGAATTTAGAATGCATTTTATAATTCTCAAAATGGAAGGGAAAAACTTTTGAGAAAGACTTTTTTTTTTTTTTAAAGACAGCATTGTTGTGATGTAACGGTTATTATTGGATTAGTGCAGCAGAGTATTAATCGATAATCTGTGTGAACAGATAAATATAATGGCACTTAGACTTGTCAAGAGGACACTTCATCTTTTTGCTATGTGTTCTGCATAACATTTAATGCAACACATGGCATGAAGGACATGGTGTTAAGAAAGGTTTTGTGGCTGTCTGGCAGCAGAAGTGTTAACGAACGCTGAGAATTAATTTATTTGTGGACATTTCATGCTCTTCCTGACTAGGATTAATAAATCACTTGGTATTTTCATGCCTGGTAAAAAATATATTCATATAATTTCCTCTTAGTTGTTACATTGGAAATGTTTATCCAAGCTACCCCCGGCATAATGGTTGTCCCCCATGTGGCCCCCAATTATGATTGACCCTCATTTGCCCATTATCACTTGGTCCATGTTCCCCACAGTTCTATCTGGCTCCTCCCACTGAATGTATTGGTCCCACCCACTGACTACCTGGTCCCGCCCACAGACTAACTCCATTCCATTGCAGCTTCACCCACAAGAAACGCCAGGAGATGTCACTGAGGCAAAGTATTCTTGAGATCTTATAGGGCCATACAAGTGCAAAAAGAAAATGCCCTAATGTGCTAGAACATTGTGTTATTGCACCTTTGCTTGCATACAGCAATGTGTTTAACCCCTACTATAAGTTAAACATATAGTTAAAGTCAGCTCCCCAGTAAACGAACCGCTAGTGGGAGCTAGCTGAACATGTCTGGTGGGCCAATGACAAGAAGCATATTTGTGAAGGCACCAATCAACAGCATGCTCCGAGTAGTGCATTGCTACTCCTAAACCTCTCAAAGTATGCTTTTCAGCAAATGATACCAAGAGAACAAAGAAAATTTGATAACAGAAGTAAATTGAAAAGTTTCTTAAAATTGCAATTGTTTTATTCTGACTTTCATGTCCCTTTAATTAAGAGAGAATGCTTTAAAAAATTAATAATTTATATATATTTAAGTGTGACCTAAAGTTTACCAAAAGTCTGTTGCAGCTTTTTAAAATATCTTTATTGAAGTCTCAAGCAATTGATTCAGTTTACACATAAATCTTTATAATCTAGATAATGTTAATTAGTGGATGAATAATAAACATTCAACAAAACATAACCGACTAGATAGGTCTCATGAGGGTTTACCATGTCTGATGCGACTGTTTAACTTACCCGAAGTTGTTGATGAGGTAGAAGGTCTAGAGAGGAGACACCCGATCCACCCTTTGTAACTTGTGAGGTTGGAAGGGGTGTGTGTGTGTAGGACTTTAGGCGTTGAGTCAGGTCAGCGGTGGGGGTCAGGTGTCAAGTTTTTTTTTTTTTTGCGGTCCATCAGCTTTTTAATTGTTCCGTCATTATGTATATACTATTAGAGAAGGGAGATAGAATGTGTGTGTAAATGTTGGCAGGGAGAGTCGGCAAATAGGGTTCCCATTTTGTTAAACGCTTTGATTCTTCGCTCTAGGTCTCCTTTGTTTGTGTTCAAGAAGTGATTGTGTGGAGCAGTTTGTATATGTCCCTTAAGAAAAAAGGCGTTGTGAATTGATAGCGTAATGCGTTTGTCACAGACACTTCTTAACCAAAACTGAATCTTGCCCCAGAATTGAGCAATCTTAGGGCAGCCCCAAAACAGGTGTGTAATGTCTGGTTCAGGTAATAAACATTTGGGGCATGTGTCTGCTGCATCAGGAACCCATTTGGCATGTCGCTTGGAAGTAATGTAACTTTGGTGTATAAATTTGAGGTGCATTTCCCTCTAGTCCATCGCTAATGTGAACTGGGCTACTAGTTTAAAGCTATCTGAAAGTGTGTCCTAATTAATGTCAAGGTTTGTTTTGAGTCTCCATTTGTCGCTTAATTGTTGCATAACCTCTGTTTTAGGCGTCATGATTAGTTTATAAATGTGTGAGATAGATTGTAACCCTTGTTTAGTCAAAGAGCAAATGCTGTCAATTGGTGTGCTGGTCCTGCAGCTAAGTCCCTCCGTTTTTTTTTTGTTTTTTTTTTATTAAATTTTTATTATACAAAAAACATAATTTATGTAAGAACTTACCTGATAAATTCATTTCTTTCATATTAGCAAGAGTCCATGAGCTAGTGACGTATGGGATATACATTCCTACCAGGAGGGGCAAAGTTTCCCAAACCTCAAAATGCCTACAAATACACCCCTCACCACACCCACAATTCAGTTTAACGAATAGCCAAGAAGTGGGGTGATAAGAAAAAAAGTGCGAAAGCATATAAAATAAGGAATTGGAATAATTGTGCTTTATACAAAATCATAACCACCACAAAAAAAGGGCGGGCCTCATGGACTCTTGCTAATATGAAAGAAATGAATTTATCAGGTAAGTTCTTACATAAATTATGTTTTCTTTCATGTAATTAGCAAGAGTCCATGAGCTAGTGACGTATGGGATAATGACTACCCAAGAAGTGGATCTTTCCACACAAGAGTCACTAGAGAGGGAGGGATAAAATAAAGACAGCCAATTCCTGCTGAAAATAATCCACACCCAAAATAAAGTTTAACGAAAAACATAAGCAGAAGATTCAAACTGAAACCGCTGCCTGAAGTACTTTTCTACCAAAAACTGCTTCAGAAGAAGAAAATACATCAAAATGGTAGAATTTAGTAAAAGTATGCAAAGAGGACCAAGTCGCTGCTTTGCAGATCTGGTCAACCGAAGCTTCATTCCTAAACGCCCAGGAAGTAGAAACTGACCTAGTAGAATGAGCTGTAATTCTCTGAGGCGGAGTTTTACCCGACTCAACATAGGCAAGATGAATTAAAGATTTCAACCAAGATGCCAAAGAAATGGCAGAAGCTTTCTGGCCTTTTCTAGAACCGGAAAAGATAACAAATAGACTAGAAGTCTTACGAAAAGATTTCGTAGCTTCAACATAATATTTCAAAGCTCTAACAACATCCAAAGAATGCAACAATTTCTCCTTAGAATTCTTAGGATTAGGACATAATGAAGGAACCACAATTTCTCTACTAATGTTGTTGGAATTCACAACTTTAGGTAAAAATTCAAAAGAAGTTCGCAACACCGCCTTATCCTGATGAAAAATCAGAAAAGGAGACTCACAAGAAAGAGCAGATAATTCAGAAACTCTTCTGGCAGAAGAGATGGCCAAAAGGAACAAAACTTTCCAAGAAAGTAATTTAATGTCCAATGAATGCATAGGTTCAAACGGAGGAGCTTGAAGAGCTCCCAGAACCAAATTCAAACTCCAAGGAGGAGAAATTGACTTAATGACAGGTTTTATACGAACCAAAGCTTGTACAAAACAATGAATATCAGGAAGAATAGCAATCTTTCTGTGAAAAAGAACAGAAAGAGCAGAGATTTGTCCTTTCAAAGAACTTGCGGACAAACCCTTATCTAAACCATCCTGAAGGAACTGTAAAATTCTCGGTATTCTAAAAGAATGCCAGGAAAAATGATGAGAAAGACACCAAGAAATATAAGTCTTCCAGACTCTATAATATATCTCTCGAGATACAGATTTACGAGCCTGTAACATAGTATTAATCACAGAGTCAGAGAAACCTCTTTGACCAAGAATCAAGCGTTCAATCTCCATACCTTTAAATTTAAGGATTTCAGATCCTGATGGAAAAAAGGACCTTGTGACAGAAGGTCTGGTCTTAACGGAAGAGTCCACGGTTGGCAAGAGGCCATCCGGACAAGATCCGCATACCAAACCCTGTGAGGCCATGCCGGAGCTACCAGCAGAACAAACGAGCATTCCTTCAGAATCTTGGAGATTACTCTTGGAAGAAGAACTAGAGGCGGAAAGATATAGGCAGGAAGATACTTCCAAGGAAGTGATAATGCATCCACTGCCTCCGCCTGAGGATCCCGGGATCTGGACAGATACCTGGGAAGTTTCTTGTTTAGATGGGACGCCATCAGATCTATTTCTGGAAGTTCCCACATTTGAACAATCTGAAGAAATACCTTTGGGTGAAGAGACCATTCGCCCGGATGCAACGTTTGGCGACTGAGATAATCCGCTTCCCAATTGTCTACACCTGGAATATGAACCGCAGAGATTAGACAGGAGCTGGATTCCGCCCAAACCAAAATTCGAGATACTTCTTTCATAGCCAGAGGACTGTGAGTCCCTCCTTGATGATTGATGTATGCCACAGTTGTGACATTGTCTGTCTGAAAACAAATGAACGATTCTCTCTTCAGAAGAGGCCAAAACTGAAGAGCTCTGAAAATTGCACGGAGTTCCAAAATATTGATCGGTAATCTCACCTCCTGAGATTCCCAAACTCCTTGTGCCGTTAGAGATCCCCACACAGCTCCCCAACCTGTGAGACTTGCATCTGTTGAAATTACAGTCCAGGTCGGAAGCACAAAAGAAGCCCCCTGAATTAAACGATGGTGATCTGTCCACCATGTTAGAGAGTGTCGAACAATCGGTTTTAAAGATATTAATTGAGATATCTTCGTGTAATCCTTGCACCATTGCTTCAGCATACAGAGCTGAAGAGGTCGCATGTGAAAACGAGCAAAGGGGATCGCGTCCGATGCAGCAGTCATAAGACCTAGAATTTCCATGCATAAGGCTACCGAAGGGAATGATTGTGACTGAAGGTTTCGACAAGCTGTAATCAATTTTAAACGTCTCTTGTCTGTTAAAGACAGAGTCATGGACACTGAATCCATCTGGAAACCCAGAAAGGTTACCTTTGTCTGAGGAATCAAAGAACTTTTTGGTAAATGGATCCTCCAACCATGATCTTGAAGAAACAACACAAGTCGATTCGTATGAGATTCTGCTAAATGTAAAGACTGAGCAAGTACCAAGATATCGTCCAAATAAGGAAATACCACAATACCCTGTTCTCTGATTACAGACAGCAGGGCACCGAGAACCTTTGTAAAAATTCTTGGAGCTGTAGCTAGGCCAAACGGCAGAGCCACAAACTGGTAATGCTTGTCTAGGAAAGAGAATCTCAGAAACTGATAGTGATCTGGATGAATCGGAATATGCAGATATGCATCCTGTAAATCTATTGTGGACATATAATTCCCTTGCTGAACAAAAGGTAAGATAGTCCTTACAGTTACCATCTTGAACGTTGGTATCCTTACATAACGATTCAATATTTTTAGATCCAGAACTGGTCTGAAGGAATTCTCCTTCTTTGGTACAATGAAAAGATTTGAATAAAACCCCATCCCCTGTTCCGGAACTGGAACTGGCATAATTACTCCAGTCAACTCTAGATCTGAAACACATTTCAGAAATGCTTGAGCTTTTACTGGATTTGCTGGGACACGGGAAAGAAAAAATCTCTTTGCAGGAGGTCTCAACTTGAAACCAATTCTGTACCCTTCTGAAACAATGCTCTGAATCCAAAGATTGTGAACAGAATTGAGCCAAATTTCCTTGAAAAAACGTAACCTGCCCCCTACCAGCTGAGCTGGAATGAGGGCCGCAACTTCATGTGGACTTAGAAGCAGGCTTTGCCTTTCTAGCTGGCTTGGATTTATTCCAGACTGGAGATGGTCTCCAAACTGAAACTGCTCCTGAGGATGAAGGATCAGGCTTTTGTTCTTTGTTGAAACGAAAGGAACGAAAACGATTATTAGCCCTGTTTTTACCTTTAGATTTTTTATCCTGTGGTAAAAAAGTTCCTTTCCCACCAGTAACAGTTGAAATAATGGAATCCAACTGAGAACCAAATAATTTGTTACCCTGGAAAGAAATGGAAAGTAAAGTTGATTTAGAAGCCATATCAGCATTCCAAGTTTTAAGCCATAAAGCTCTTCTAGCTAAAATAGCTAGAGACATAAACCTGACATCAACTCTGATAATATAAAAAATGGCATCACAGATAAAATTATTAGCATGCTGAAGAAGAATAATAATATCATGAGAATCACGATGTGTTACTTGTTGCGCTAAAGTTTCCAACCAAAAAGTTGAAGCTGCAGCAACATCAGCCAAAGATATAGCAGGTCTAAGAAGATTACCTGAACACAGATAAGCTTTTCTTAGAAAGGACTCCATTTTCCTATCTAGAGGATCCTTAAACGAAGTACCATCTGACGTAGGAATAGTAGTACGTTTAGCAAGGGTAAAAATAGCCCCATCAACTTTAGGGATCTTGTCCCAAAATTCTAATCTGTCAGGCGGCACAGGATATAATTGCTTAAAACGTTTAGAAGGAGTAAATGAATTACCCAAATTATCCCATTCTTTGGAAATTACTGCAGAAATAGCATCAGGGACAGGAAAAACTTCTGGAATAACTACAGGAGTTTTAAAAACCTTATTTAAACGTTTAGATTTAGTATCAAGAGGACCAGAATCCTCTATTTCTAAAGCAATTAGGACTTCTTTAAGCAAAGAACGAATAAATTCCATTTTAAATAAATATGAAGATTTATCAGCATCAACCTCTGAGACAGAATCCTCTGAACCAGAGGAATCATCAGAATCAGAATGATGATGTTCAGTTAAAAATTCATCTGTAGGGAGAGAAGTTTTAAAAGATTTTTTATGTTTACTAGAAGGAGAAATAACAGACATAGCCTTCTTTATGGATTCAGAAACAAAATCTCTTATATTATCAGGAACATTCTGCACCTTAGATGTTGAAGGAACTGCAACAGGCAATGGTACTTTACTAAAGGAAATATTATCTGCTTTAACAAGTTTGTCATGACAATCAATACAAACAACAGCTGGAGAAATAGCTACCAAAAGTTTACAGCAGATACACTTAGCTTTGGTAGATTCAGCACTTGACAGCGATTTTCCTGTAGTATCTTCTGACTCAGATGCAACGTGAGACATCTTGCAATATGTAAGAGAAAAAACAACATATATATAAAGCAAAATTGATCAAATTCCTTAAATGACAGTTTCAGGAATGGGAAAAAATGCCAAAGAACAAGCTTCTAGCAACCAGAAGCAATAAAAAATGAGACTTAAATAATGTGGAGACAAGAGTGACGCCCATATTTTTTCGCGCCAAATAAGACGCCCACATTATTTGGCGCCTAAATGCTTTTTGGCGCCAAAAATGACGCCACATCCGGAACGCCGACATTTTTGGCGCAAAATAACGTCAAAAAAATGACGCAACTTCCGGCGACACGTATGACGCCGGAAACGGAAATAGAATTTTTGCGCCAAAAAAGTCCGCACCAAAAATGACGCAATAAAATGAAGCATTTTCAGCCCCCGCGAGCCTAACAGCCCACAGGGAAAAAGTCAAATTTAAGGTAAGAAAAATGTTAAATTAAAATGCATTATCCCAAATATGAAACTGACTGTCTGAAAAATAAGGAAAGTTGAACATTCTGAGTCAAGGCAAATAAATGTTTGAATACATATATTTAGAACTTTATAAACAAAGTGCCCAACCATAGCTAGGAGTGTCACAAAAAATAAGATTTACTTACCCCAGGACACTCATCTACATATAGTAGATAGCCAAACCAGTACTGAAACGAGAATCAGCAGAGGTAATGGTATATATAAGAGTATATCGTCGATCTGAAAAGGGAGGTAAGAGATGAATCTCTACGACCGATAACAGAGAACCTATGAAATAGACCCCTTAGAAGGAGATCACTGCATTCAAATAGGCAATACTCCTCACATCCCTCTGACATTCACTGCACGCTGAGAGGAAAACCGGGCTCCAACTTGCTGCGGAGCGCATATCAACGTAGAATCTAGCACAAACTTACTTCACCACCTCCATCGGAGGCAAAGTTTGTAAAACTGAATTGTGGGTGTGGTGAGGGGTGTATTTGTAGGCATTTTGAGGTTTGGGAAACTTTGCCCCTCCTGGTAGGAATGTATATCCCATACGTCACTAGCTCATGGACTCTTGCTAATTACATGAAAGAAAAGAAAAACACAAAAACACACACATAACACACATTTCTCCATACATGGAGATTACAGCATAAAAGAAAGATATATAAAAGAAAAAAGCTTGAAACATACAAATCAAAAAGCTTCTGCTCATCTCAAATACAATAGCCAGAACCCTTTCCCGGACAATCCCACTAAGAGAAAACACCTCCCCCCCACCCCTGTGTCCCTCAACCCCTCCCTAATCTAGTTTGATGTTAATAATTTGTTCTATATATTGTACAAAGTCATTTTCCTGAAAACCCACAAAAACCTTCCACTTTCTACAAAATGTTTCTCTTGAGGGCCCCCCTAATTTTGATTCATACGCTGCCTTGATTGATGAGTCTAATAATACTTTCCTCACTTCTGAAATAGTGGGTGTCTTACAAGAGATCCAATATTTAAAGAAAAGTGTTCTAATAATTATTAACGCTACTAATATAAAGTCAACATCTTTGTCCCAAGCAGCATGGGATCTTAAGAAAAGAATAGAGTCTCGTGTTAGCTGAATCTTTTTTTTTTTACTATATTGGAGAGAAAATATTCTACCTTCATCCAAAATTGATTTACCTTGGGGCATCCCCAGACTAAATGAATCAAGTCATGATCCTGAAAGTGGCATTTAGAACAGATATTAAACACATTCTTATTCCACTTAGCCACTCTCCGAGGGATTAAGTAATCTCTGTGTATCACCCTGAATTGAATTTCCCTATAGTAAGATGAGGAAAACAACCTCTGCGCAGTCTTCAAACTCTTTAGAAGTATTGTATCGAGTCCCTCAGTTAATAGTTTGCGGGCATAATGTGTGGATTGAAGGTATGCAAAAGTACTGTGTCTAGGAAGGTCAAACTTTTCCTGTAAGTGAGCTATTTGGAATGGTTTGTCGGTGAGGGGGTCTATTAATTGCAAAATTGAATTTAATCCTCTCGCTTCCCATAAGGCGAACATGTGTGTAGTCATGCCTGGAAGAATGGCGGGGTTGCCTCGTAGAGGCAGGTGTTTAGAAACATTGTGAGAGAGCTTTCACCATTTGCATAGTTTTGCCCACGCTTGGAGCAGATCTTTAAATAGTATGTTATCTTTAATTTGAGGAGGAAGTGAGTGAATGGGGGCATGGGGTAAGAGGGCTAGATGAAGTGGATGTACTATGGACTTCTCAAGTTGTTCGTTATTGAAGACTGATGTTCGCACTAACCATTCAAAGACTAATTTTGATAATGTGGCCCAATTATACCATTCTACATTTGGGAGTTTCAATCCCCCTTTGTCTGTTGGTAAGGATAGCTTAAGTCTGCTGATTCTATGCTTCCTGGAGTTCCACGCAAATTTGCTAAAAGCACTAGTAATATTATTCAAGTCAGTCTGGGTTAGTAGCAGGGGAACAGTTGTAGTGGGTATAGTAATTTGGGCATAGCTATCATTTTGATTAGGCTTACGTGGCCTGATAGGGACATTGAGAGTCTAGCCCATCCAGTTAGCAGTGAGCGGATCTGTTCAATTATGGGAAGGATGTTTAATTTGTAAATTAAGTTTGGATTAACGTGCAGGTGAATACCAAGGTATTTGAAGGAGCCATCGGTAACTTTGAGCGTTGTTTGCAGTACTGAGGACTGCAAGGGTTTGGTGAGGTATGTCAATTCCGATTTTTCTAGATTTACTTTATAGCCCGAGATTTCCCCAAACTGCTGGAAGATGGAGATGAGCTTGGGTATGGTGTCATATGGGTTTGTTATGTACAGGAGCAGGTCATCGGCATATAGTGATACGTGTAGTGAGTAGGATCCTATGTTTGTTGCTTCTAATGTGTTTCGGATGTATATGGCAAGGGGTTCTATAGCCAAGTTGAACAGGAGGGGTGACAGGGGACATCCTTGTCTAGTGCCTCTTTCTAGAAAGAATGGTGGGGATACGTCTCAGTTTACCAATATTGAGGTGTGTGGCTTTAGATACTGTATAGTGTTTAAATGAGGTTGCGAAAGTCCGCAGTGATGCCAAATTTGCTTAGAGATGTTAGTAAATGGTCCCATTCCACTCTATCAAAAGCCTTTTCCACGTTGATGGCTAGGAGGCATGCTTCTGGGAGTGTGCTAATGTCTCGCCTGCCAGTAGTGATTGATGACTGCTAGGGTTTTACGTATGTTAGTAACCGAGGAGCGATGTCTCATGAACCTCGTCTGATCCTTGTGAATGACTGTTCCCAGCACTTCAGCTAATCTGTTTGCCAGTATGGCAGTAAAAAGTTTGTATTAATTGTTCCAAAGCGATATAGGTCTGTAAGAAGCCGGAACAGTTGGGTCCCTATCTGGTTTTAAGATTAAGCACATATGCGCATTGACGAAATCGGTTGGGGGTGTAGCCGTTCCTTTTAGGTAGGCTGTGAAGGTTTGGGCTAGAAGTGGGCTAAGCTCACTTTGCAAAAGTTTATAATATTCAATTGGGATCTAATCGGGGCCTGGTGCTTTGCCCAATTTCGCTGCTTTAATAGCTTTCAGTACTTCTGAAGTATGAATTGGGGCATTCAGGTGTTCTAGATTTTCAGGAGTGAAGGTAAGAGTGTATCTGAGCCCAAGATCTATATCTATCGGCTATTGCTATTGACTGTTTAGAGTAAAGCTTAGTGTAGAATCGCAAAAACATTTCTGTAATTGTTTTGTTATCCGAGTGGAATGCACCTTGCACTTGTACAGAGGGAATTAGAGATTTGGGGGAGATTAATTTTACCATGTTGGCAAGCAATTTTCCTGCTTTATTTCTTAATCTGTAGAAACAGCCTTTTCTATGATTTTGGAAGAGGTGGTCTTGTTGATGCAAAGCATCATCCCTGAGTTTATTTTTCATAGTAAGTATCTCTGTTTTGGGGAGAGGGGTGGGCCAGATAATTATTGTAGGCTGCGGTTTCAACCTTTTTGCGTTTGGAGTTGTAGTGGGCAGTAAAGCTGGTGACTTGTCCCCTCATAACTGCTTTAGGGGCACCCCAAAAGATGCTCGGGTTGTTAAAGTGTTAAACATTAAATTATGATACTCTAACCATTGCATCTTCAGATGATTCCTAAAGTCTAGGTTGTGATATAGGTAAGTGGGGAATTGCCATTTTCTTTGGAATGGTGTGTGTGGGGGCGTGGGCATAGTTGTAGCCATATAGGAGCATGGTCCGAGATTGTTATATCAGTGATATCTGTATGTGGGATATGTGTGTGCAATTGGTGAGAGCACAGGAAGTAATAGATGCGGGAGAGAGACCTATGCATTTTTGATGCACAGGTAAAATCTCTCCTGGTCGGGTGGTGTGAGCACCACAGGTCAGTTAGGCTTAATGAGGTTTTAAAAGCAGTAACGGTTTCATTCTCCCTTTTTCGTCTTCTAGCATAAATTCTCTCCTGTCGTTTTGTGTGTGTATGTCAACTCTGTGATCTAGCGGTAAGTCTTGGGCTAGGTTGAAGTCGCCCCCTATTAATAAAGGTTTGTCAGCGTGAAGAGACAAGGTAGTCTTTAGTGAGTGCCAGAACTGCGGTTGGTTGGGACCATACACGTTGCATATGATGTATGTTTGGCCAGCTGAGTGTAGTCTAGCTATGATGTATCTGCCTTTTGGATCGATTTTAACTGGGGTGATTTGGACCGGTAGGCCTTTCTTTACCAATATGGCTACTCCTCCGTGGGAGTGTAGAAGATTAGACCCACCCACCTAATTGTTTATTTTTCGTGTTCTGTGTCCGTGAGATGTCTCTTGTAGGAGAGCTATGTCTGTGTGAAGGAGCATTAGGTGCTGTAGTATGATGCTTCGATTGGCCAGGGAGGTGATGCCTCCCACATTCCAAAATACTATCTTAAGGGGATGTTCCATAGGATTGGGGAGAAGGAGGTGGACTTGTTAGTTCGACTGTTGTGTTTGTGTGGTCAGTGTGAATCTGTACCATCTCAAGTCAGTGGAGTAGGGCATAATGGATGTGTCTGTTGTTTTGTGGTGTGGTAGGTGTTTCATTTTATCAAAAGTGGTAATTTGTGTCTGCAGATTCAATAACTCACAGTTCATGTTGGCCACGAGCAGAGAAATCTCCTGAGCTGGGGGTGTCGGCAGTCTGAGCGGGATCTAGGTGCTCCTTTCGCGACCTGGTGACAGAAAAATGCAAAGATAGAAGTTTATTGATGCATATTGTAAGGTGGAGGGCCGGGGTAGAGCAGATTTACTTAGAGTTTGTGGGTTAGGGCATTTCTCATGAGATTGGAGGGGGGGTAATAGGTTTGGGAAGGATACAAATGTAAACATCATTAGGGCAAAACAAGTAAAGAATAACAATAAAGGAGTAGATATTCAGTCCTTAAACTTGACTTTGGTCCTTGGAAAATACTGCCTATAGGGCAGGTTGTGTAGAGCATGAAAGAGTCTAAATGCTTGCTTCTTTTTTAGCCCTCTCCATTTTGGGCTTCGGAGTCCAGGAATTCTTGCAGCTGCTGCAGGTTAAGAAAAAGCCTCTAGGTGTCATCAGCCTTAGCTTAGCAGGGTAAAGAAGTGAGGCCTGTCGTCCCATAGAGTGCAACTTGGAACAGAGGGGGCGAACTCCTTTTTTTTTCTGGCAACCTCTGCAGAGAAGTCCTGGAAAATGAGCAGCTTGTGGCCTTCATAAAGCAGGTCTGGTTTGGACCTATACACCTTTTAAGACCGCTAGTTTTTCCTGGTATCTGAGTCATTTGAAGATGACTTGTCTAGGTCTCTGATTCGGTTTGGCTGGGAGTATTTCTGAGCCTATCCTGGGTGCTCTATTGATATCCAGCGGCATTGTGTCTTGGTCTAGTTGCAGAAGCTTGGGTAGAGTGTAGGCTGTGAACTCTAGTAAATCTATGTTTCTGACCGTCTCTGGAACTCCTACAATCCTTAAGTTGTTGCGGCGTGAACAGTTTTCAAGATCGTCAAGGTTTTCCTGTAGTGCTGTGTTTCGACTTTCTAGTCTCTGTATGACAATGGTAGATAATTGTTGTGTGTCCTCCACATCAGATATTCTTTGCTCTGCTTGTTGCAACCTTGTGAAGTATTGCCGAATTTCAGTAGTGAGAGTGTCCATTCCCACGTGAAGTATTTCCATTTTGGGCATGAAGAAGGCTTTCAACTCTTGTATTAGGCCTTGTGATAAATCATGGCAAAAATCTCGTTCAATAGGAGAAGCAGGGTCTGGATGTATTTCTGCGACATGCTTCTGTTTCCTGTCTGGTGGTTTTTGTTTACCAGCTATGATGGGTATAGCTTGTGTCGCTGAGACCTTGAAGTATTTGTCGACTTTCATAGGGAGTAATATGATCAATTCTCAGTCCGTGTGGTGCCAAGGTTGGAGTTTTGCACACAAGAGGTGTTACAGTTGATAGGCTGGAAGTGGTTGTCAAGTCTTTAGGTAGACGTTATGTAGTATTAGATGAAAGTGGCACTAATGCAAACTGTTATCCTTTCTGTGGTGAGGTGTCCACTGTGCGAGATACTGCAGCAGTATGCTGAAATAGTTTGTGCGCACGTGGAGCCTGCACTGTTATGTTAGGCCTTTTTGACTGATTGGCTGTACTCAATCGCACCCTCTTGGGGGTTTGGTTGCAAAGGGGTTGCAGAGCTAATCGGAGGCCTATTTATTTATTTATTTTTCTCCTTCCCCTGGCTGTTAATCTTGCAGTCTTTAATAAGTGCATTTCCCTCAGTGTCTTATAAACACCCAAATTAGGCTAGATTTAACCCTCTGATATCCTGAAGGGGGGGGGGGTCAGGGGCCACTATATGAGGATATGATATCCTGCCCCACTTGCGGTCTCACCCGTTCCTCTGCAGTATTAGGTGCATGGTCAGAGTCACTGGGGCGCCATACGGCGAGTTCGTCTGAGGGGAAGTGCTGGTTGACGGCTAGGTGATCCCTTGCTTGCTAGGGAGGCTGGTGCGATCTGGCAGTTTATTGCATGGGACCCGCATCATGGTGCCAGGTGCCTTTGCGCCTTTAGTGTTACGGATGTCCCAGGGGCTAGGGCGGCGGTAGTGAGCCCTACATGAGACAGAAGGCCGTGTCGTGGGAGTCTGTTGGGCACCTTTGGGTTTCAAATGTGCAGCATTTTGTGCGGAGCTCTCTCTCCGTGCCTCCGCTCAGATGCTCCGCCCACCGGAAGTCCACCGTCTGTTGCAGCTTTACTAAAAATGCCAAATAGAGTTGCATTAAAAAAACTGTCTCTTGGCAGTTGTAAGTTGTGTAGCTGCATGCAGATTGCCTGCCAGTCACACAAGCATACTATCATAATGCCCTGCATGCAGGTGGCTGTTGTGCGTGTATTGTCATAGCACATGCATAAGTACTGATGCACATGCATGGCATCTATGGCATTATGGGTATTTGATTGCAAGTGTGTGCACACACAGGAGACACATTTTTGTGTCATTAAAACTGCAGAAGACACAATCTTTAATTCTAAAACGTTTGAACATTTTTAGTAAAGCTGCAGCACAAACTATTTATATAAACTTTAGGTGTTCGTAGAATCTTCTTTCTTTTTAAATAAAGTTTTGGTCATTCCATTTTTTTTTGTTCTCATTCTAATTGTTTGTTAGTTTAGGATGGTTTATTTCCTCCCCTGGTTTTTTTTCTTCCTTCCAAATACTGTATTAAAAACATCTACAATAACTTTATTAGTTTACTGACATAAGATACAAACTCCCGCAGGCATCAATAGCAATACACATAACCCTGCAGTCCACTTTCTCACCTAGACTTTATCTAGAAAACATAAAACCCATAGTGAGCCTGCAAATCCTTATAATCCCATTGATTAAGGTGTCATTTCTTAGAAATAATCTGCTTTGCCACAGGTGCCATCTTCAGGCATCCAACTGCAATAACGCACACGGCGGGTGACCAGAAAGCTCGCCATTTCTCAAATCATAAAAGCAGATGACTGGCTCTCACAGCACTATCCTACCTGGTAAATAAAGTGATTTTAACTCTGGGCTAGTGATAATCCCTTTTACATGCCACTCAGCTTTTACAGACAGCCTAAGTGACACCCTTCACATCTTGAAAATGTATTGTTGTACTTTTGCGATGAGTAAAGTCACTGCATTTTACATATCTCTCCCTAATGATGCATAAGCATGTATCTGTTTGCACAGCCCACTTGTTCTCAAGAACGTGCGGTTGATTCTCTGCTGCACATCGTGTCCGTTTCACCACCACCTTCGCACAGGTTTTGTTTAGATACTGCTTCAGCTTTTGACAAGAGGTTAATCACTAGCTAGGATCAGTAATGCAAAAATTACATTCATTATAATTAATGTCCCTTTTAATTAGTAATCTTTTTAAATTATTTGCATTAATATTAACAAATAGCTACAAATTGCCAGGGTTTGTATTTCAGTTGTTATTGTTTGGCACAGCACAGAAAAATAGATGAGAGAGGAGCTAAGAGAACAGTTAACGGTACGGTTTGCTTTGAAGATGTGACCTGCCTTTCTGCAAAGCAAAATCAATGAACTGCGCTGAAATTCTGTGCAAATAGGAAGGTAACTTCATATTGTGTATATATAAGGAGAAGTAAACTGTTGTTTTTTATCCCAGTTAAACCGTATCCCAGTGTGACATTTGGGGAGCTGAATTCAAGGTGCCCTTGCTGATGTAGTAGGGGAAATAATCACGCCAGCATCTAATTATAGAAACGTGTGGAAAAAAAACATTATTTTGGGAGGCACTAGCAGAAGATGGAATATGTCAGTTTGTAATTAATTCTGCTCCCTGGTCTCACGTTGTCTGTATGTGAATACAGGGTGCTACCGGGGAGAATACGTAATTAGCAGACAGATACTTCTGGCAACAGAGGTATGACATCTGGATCAGTGGCGTCTTCTGACACGAAAATCCGTTGCAGACTTATAATGCACAAATGCTATCTGTCCTTGTTGAACAGTGGTGCCCAAACTTTACACACAACAGGTCATGTTGTCATTTTTCACTTGGAGGGATGCAGAGTATAATTTTACAAATCGTATACATAAGTAGGGTGTATAAAGAAATGAGCAGTGCGCTAACTAGAGGGATGCTATTGTTTTGGCTTGCGTAAATGCTGTTATCTATGTGGTAACAAGGTGCAATGATAATACTGTGTTACTGCACAGATTTACAAAGACATATGTACAGGATTACACTGTCTCCTATATCTTCATCAGTACACATCTGCTGCTTGGAGAAACCATGCTATTAATATCAAATGAATGAAAAATGTTTCCTTTGCCCCAACTCATAGGGCTCAATTTATCAAGCCCTTCGCCTCGCTACGACTGCAGATTTTCACAAGAGAACCTGCAGTCAGTATTTATCAAGCAGCGGCCATCAGACTGCTTCCCTAACCTCTTCTTCACCTCTTTGGTGGAGAATTTCAAACTCCCGGTCTTGTCCTGCTTATGATTGGCTGTGCGCAGGCAGGGGGCAGTGTTGTACACAAACGCAATGCGAGCTGGGGCGGACAGGGGCTTATATTTACGCCATGGCTTGATAAATCTAGCACATACAGTATTCAGTTTGGAAAAGTGTACAGCAATAGTTAAAGGGACGTGCAGAAAGAAAATGCTCTAATGTTCTAGAGCATTTTATTTTTGCACTCTTGCTCGCATATAAGTTTAACCCCTGCAAAGGGTTAAACACATAGTTAAAGTCAGCCCCAGAGCTGTAAGGAACTAATGGGAGTTAGATGAACACATCTGATGAGCCAGTATCCAAATGTGCATCACCACCAATCTTCCAGTAGTGCATTCCTGAAGCTACAGATATGTTTTTCAACAAAAGATACCAATATAATGAAGTGTTAAAATAAAAGTAAATTTAGAATTCTCTTAAAATTGCATGCTTTGTTTAAATCCATGAAACTTTTATTTTTTACTTTTATTTTCTTTTAAGCACTCTATGAAAGCATTGTTTCTAACAATGTATAACTGATACAAACATTGTTGCAAACATCGCTACCAAAGTGCTAAAGAGAACTTAGTAAGTAAAGAGGAAAGTTAAACCCGTTAAAGTTTTTATTTTGACCTTGCTGTCCCTTTAAGCACAATGCTTCCATTAAAAGCAATTTATGTGTTACTGTGCACTTAACCTGAGGCGCATAGAGCGGTAAGTCACGTGCGAATCCATTCACAGTTTGTGCTTGCTTGGTGTGCAGGTGCTTATGTAGTACGTCACCTGCAGTGTAAATGCAAGTGCATGCAGCATACACATGTATGCTCTGCTGGTTGCATGCCCAGTTAAACGTAGCACTAAAACACTGATTGCTTGTACAAGAAACCTTTTTGTTTCATAAAGTAAATTGCTAAAATTGATCTGTTTTCAATTTCAACTAAATTGTCCCTTTCCATCTCACCTCTGCATAATGATTATGTTTTTCCGTGTTCTGAAGCTTTATTAGTTTTAAATAATATTCAACTAATGTTTCCCACTGTCCTCTGACAGCAATATGAATCTGTGCACGTGTCCCTGCACTGCTAAAGGGACTTCTCGCTTTATTACCATCATCTACTGTGCACAGTATTATCTGTACTAAGGAATGCCACTTGTTTCCTGCTCCCTCACAGTGGCATCTGTTTGATGACAATGTGTGCATAGAAGCCACTTTATCCATAATATTGCAGCTTGTTACAACAGAATCTGCAGTGTTTGTAGAAGGTCAACAATCTGGCGTGAATACAAACATTGCAGCTCACATCGCTAGTAAGTCATATGATGTCATTGGGTATCTCCTACTCTTATTCTGGAAAAGGTTTGTGTCTGCTTTGGTACATTGGATGTATCCTCTGTATTCTAGTATCCAGTGCCTTTACTGTACAACCAGGTAGCCAGCCTGTAGTTTAAAACATAAGGTAAGATCAGTCATTGACATATTACAAAATAGAATTATTTTCAGCAGTCTATACTTGAATGCACGTTTTGCTGCATTATATATTTATATTACAGAGGCTGTTAGTAAGATATAACTTTTGTGTGGTGCAAAGGATTTCTTCATCTAGATTTTAATGGAAGAAATAGACCAGAATAGACCAGAGAAAACGTTTATTTATCCTCTTAAGGACATATGACGGAAATTTTCCGTCATAAAACAATTGAGCAAACTGAAAGCTGTGTCCTTAAAGGGTTAATACATATAGTGTTCTCCACGGAAAATGTTGTCAGCCAAGTAGGTGGGAATATTGAATACTTTATAATAGGTTAACATTTTATTCTATCCAAAGCATAAATTAATTGCATAATGTAACATACATGTATTTAATGATAATTTAAGCAATAAACATTGATTTGTAAGAGCCTGTCATTTTAAGGCTCGCGTCCCTTTAATTCTATGTGTTTAACCCTTGCAAAAAGTTAAACAAATAGCCAAAGTAACGCTCCAGACGACTGCTGATCCAGAGTGGTAACTGCCGCTGGTCCAATCAGCAGTGTTAGTTGCACCACTCAACTTTGCAACTACTGCTGCTGATTGGATTAGAGTCAGGTTCCGCTTGGAACCAGCAGTGCTTGGTGGGTCCCGAGCAGTATTTGAACTGTGTGTTTAACCCCTTTGCGGGGGTTAAACAAATAGCATTAAAGGGTCGCTAGTCTTAAAATGATATGTTCCAATTAGAGCATGTCATTTTTCAACTATAATGCCCCTTTAATTTACTTGTATCTACCTCTTCTCTTAGACTGAGCTGGCATGATTTCTTTATATTTAGATTTATTCTATTAACCCTTTCTGCTATTTTATCATTTGTAAAGTCACTTAGATGAAAAAAACACATATAATCTTCAGTTTTTTCCCCCCACTGCTTGAAATTCATTCACCTCTAGTTCTGCCCTATATAAAATCTTACAAGAGGTGACCAAGGGTAGCAAATAGTTCAATATTATGCATAGAGCTGCAACTTATAATGCGCTTTTTGTCTACACATGTTTAGATACGCTATTTATATTGTGCACCACAAGCTGTTAATGTAATAATGCGTTGTAAAGTATCTACTCTTGAAGAAGTTACTGCTTCTTGATGAACCTAGACTGCACCCCAGTGGGAGAGATTCCCCATCCCTGAATAATATAGCTGATTATTCTGGCAATACAGTGCTATAAGTATTTTAAAACAGATTGTATTTGATCTTTAAAGTAACACTTCATAGAATAAGTTTCCATATTCTTTATACTAAAACTCCCTATTTCAGTGGAGTTTTTACCACCACACCCAAAAAAAAAGTAAAATGCAGAAGTCAAGATATTAAGTAAAATGGCAGCTTTCCATGGAAATAATTGATCCCAACCATTATTCTGTAGAGGATATTTCTGGATAGATCGTAATCTTCAAAGCAACTAAGTTTGAGTCCTAAACAACTGGTTAATAGATCAATTGGTTGGGTGATTTCACTAGTATGCTAATGCCAATAAACTGAACTATGTCATGACTTAAAGGGACAGTTCACCCAAAAACTTTCTCCCCTTTAAATTATTCCCAATGATGCTTTTTACCTGCTAGAGCAGAGCTTTCCAAACTTTTCATGTTGGTGACACACTTTTTAGACCTACATCATTTCGCGACACACTAATTCAGGTGTACTAGCAAACAGGAGGTTAAACTAACTTGTTTTAAGAGATACGGACACACACATAAATGATATAATAACAAAATGTATTTACAAGTAACAGTATGTATGTGCAAGAATAAAAAAAAAGTTTAATAACACCAATAGCTACTTTTAATGGGATGTATGAGGTTGATGGGATGAACACAGTTTCGGAATATTTGGTGGAATATTAGATAAAGACACTCACATTTTATCATCAAGCATTTTTAAGCTTCCACTTCCTATCCATATATCAAGAGCAGGAGCAGCAATGCACTACTGGGAGCTAGTTGCAAAAAAATCCCACTGACTTCTGACTTCAGCTCAGCGTTTAAGCTGCCACCCTCAGAGCTCGGTGAGTCCGATTGACTACTGCCCGCTCTGCAAACACACTGCTGTCCCACTCAATGACTACACTTGCAGTCACGAGCCAATTAAGGAGACTACACGTGCAGTCAGGAGGCCAATGTGCCGCCAAATCCGCCAATGGTAATAGTTTCAGTTCCCACTGAGCTGTGCCAATTGGTTAAGATGATCTGTGACCCACTAGGTATCAATCACGTGTTAACCATGTGATATGCGTAGCAGGCAGGTGGAAAGTCAGAAACCAAAAAACAATTTAAAAAAAAATAATTAAATTTAAAAAAAATTGTGCTGAAGCAGGGACACACCTACACACTGCTGCCGACACACTAGTGTGTCCCGACACACAGTTTGGAAAGCACTGTGCTAGAGTGTATTAAATTGGTTGCAAGTAGCTCCTTTACTCATATTTCAGCATTTGAAATAGCTGATTTAGCTTGTGGTTTCCCAACCTATACTGAAAGTTTTGATACTGGCGTATACGCTATTGAATAACCTAAGTAAGCACAGCCAGCAGAAGAGATTACACCCTCAGTGGGGGGCATGATAGTTAAGTAATAAAATGATAATTTTCCATTGTTCTCTATGTATTGAGATTTGATGTTCCAGACAAATATAAGATAAGGAAGCAAGTGTGTGTACATAAAGTGATAACATAATGAGATCTGATATTACCTGAAGCTCAACCCATTGTAATAGGCTGTGGTTTAAAAGCACAAAACCAGCTACTTCAGATACACAAATAAACCTGAAAATGCAATTTCTCAAATATTTTATACTCTGCAGTTGGTATAACAAGTCATTGCAAATACATTTATGGAAAAAACAATTTTACAGTGTACTGTCCCTTTAAAGGGACATAGAGATTCCACAAGTTAAAGGGAAGGAAAAGCTAAAAAGAAAAATTCAGATAGAACCTACAATTTTAAACAATGTTGAAAGCAGGAGGGTAAGTTCGGGAGTGTGCACGCGTCTTCAGCATTATATGATAATTGTTTTCTCTATCTGAATAATGAAAAAAAAATGGGTTTCATGTCCCATTAATTTTGCATTGAAAAGATTTTAAATATCACAGAATACCCCCCCCCCCCCCGAGAATATTAGTGATTAGTAAAACTGTCTAACATTATTTGTTGCTTTGGAGCAAAACATTTCTTTATATTTTATTCAACTGTTTAATTTCAAAGTGTAGGCTGCGGAAATCGGCAGCTCCACACTTTTACCAACAATTTACACAATATAGCTATTCCGTTCTGTATTTTTTTATTGAAGCTGTGTATAATGCTAAAATGCCTTTGACTTAGCAGTTTCATTAGAAGTATTGTGTAGAAGTTATGTTAGTTTAAAACACAATAAAATAAATACTTACCAGAACAACAAGTGCAAACATCCAGTGGTCTGTGCTTTTTGTTTCCCCGATAACATTTTCTATCAGGGGAAACTGGATTTGTCGTGATTGGAGGACTACAATAAGTTAGTGTAAAAAATAATAAAAGTGATCAATGGTAGGTAGACCTATGTAGCACATAGGTAACAAACTCTGTTAGTGATTGGTGGGGAGCTGCATGTATATGACCTTTTGATTGGCTCACACAGAACATGTCCTGCCCTTTGTGTTTTACCTGTTTGCTAGGTCTAAATACATAGTTTAAAAATAACATTCCCTTTAATAATAAAATGCTGTAACAAACTGAAGCATTGCATTACTACATTCATAAATGTTTTTGTATTTGAAAACTTTCTGTTCTAATGTTCATGATAGACTTAGAAACCTAGTTTATTTTCTTTTTTAACCCTGAGATGCTCGAGCACAAACAGACTTGTTAGGTGATTATAAGCCCTCCTGCAGAGCCCCTCAGTAAAAGAAAAAAAAAACCTCACGTTTTAATTGCTAGAAATAGGACGCTTTACTTTGCTTTCATCTAGGAGTACTGCTTCATACACTTGAGAGTAAACCAATGAATTACAACATGATTACACGATAGTACCTAATTAATTAACTCTGTAATTAATATGCAACTGCCACTTAATCTAAAGCACTGCTTGTAAAAAAAAAAATGCACAGCTATTGGAAATCAGGGCTCCTTGGAATGTTGTAAGTGCTACAGAAAGAAGTCTTTAGTGAAGCGTCTTATTGGGATAATTAGCGAATGAGGTTGCAGCAAATTTGCTTTAGTTTTTTGCCGCTACAAAGATTCTCCTGTCATCTCACTTGTTCCTCTCGCTCTATCCCTGGCCTTCTCCCTGCCTTCATTTATTGTCTCCACATTCTTTTCTCGCTGCCTTAACTCTTCCTCTCTTCTGAATCTTTTTATCTACCCTTCCTCCTTTTTTTTTACTGTTTTCCTTTAGCTCACATTTCTTTCACTTCTGTACTTGTTTCTCTCATTCTTTCACCATCTCTTCTTCCTTCCCTCTTACATTGCACTCCTCTTCTCATCTCCCATTCCACACTCTCCTCAGTTCCTTTTACTCTTCCTTCCACTTTCCTCCATAGTTCTCCTTTCACTCTTTTCTTCTTTTTCCCTTCCTGTGCATCTCTTCCCCCCTCCTCATCTTTTTCATACATCTTTACATCTCTCTTGCTTATCATTTATCCTACGCTCCCCCATTCTTGCTTGACCTCCCTCTTTTATCCCCCCCCACTCATCCCTGTGCCAGTGTCTCCACTCTTTACTTTCTCGTTCTTTTATTATTTCTCTCTTCTCTCCCTCTTTTCTCTCTCACACACTCTTTTCTCTCTCTCTCTCTAACTTTCCTTTCCTCTTCCTTGTCTCTCCTCTCCTTTCCTCCCCCCTTTTTTGTACATTTCATGTGTCACAGTATCAGAGGTCTTTGCTGTGATTTGAATTGTGGGTCATCGCTTCCAGATATGTTTTATAGTGTTGAAAATTGAGGTCTGCAATCCTTTCATAAGCCATATACAATACATCATCTGGTTTTGCAATAGGAAACTTTAAATTGAATGAAGAGGAGATTTCTGGCTGTATGTCATTATAGCAGATCGTGCTACTTCTTGGTAAGGTGTACTGTTGTTAGCCAGTGTCTGAGCTGCAACGGTTAGGAGATGGGTAATACAGCAAAAACGTAGTAGATTTAAGGTTAGGTTTAGCAGTGAATCTTAACACTCTGCATCTTTTAAAATCATGGCTCGACAAATCAACAGTACCTGGTTGCTCTGGCGACTTAAAATTTAGACCTGGCACCTAGTGCTGCAAGCCATCAAAAACCTGCAGAACTTCCTGAAGCCTTCAGCCGCCTGGCCATGTTCATTGCAATTGTGGTGGCTGGCTGCACTCCTCCTCTTTAGGGAGCAGCTGAGAACTACAACACCCAGCATGCTACATGTCAAAAGAAGTTTCTCTCTCATGGCTGCGGCCTACAATTAACCCAAGAGCAATAATTACATGCTTGCAAGCCAATAACACAAAAATGAACTTCTTTTTTGCAGTATTACACCATATAGCCCCTTAGATGCATACATACAAATCAACTGTTTAGTTGCTATTAACACCTGAACACAGAAATTAACCCTGTGATTGCTCACATATCTGCCACTTAGATTATTTTAATAGAAGGCTGCCAGTTTCTGGTTTCCAGCTTTTGAACACATTTGTCAAGCTTTGCTATAAATAGTATCTGAAAGCTTAAGTAGGTTTAGGAGTACATAGTACAGATATTTTTACATTCTAATTAAGCAAAACCATGTGACGTCTGTGGAGGAGGATATTTTTTGTAAGCAGTGTATCACTGTGAATGATGTGATATTTTGTGTAAGCAGTGTATCACTGTGAATGATGTGATATTTTGTGTAAGCAGTGTATCACTGTGAATGATGTGATATTTTGTGTAAGCAGTGTATCACTGTGAATGATGTTACGAAGCTGTATCATATATTAAATTGCTTATCCAAATTATAATGTATTTATATATTTTTCTGTGTACTTTAGTGAGTTCTGTTTTGGCCCTATCATCCTCATATGGGCTTTCATTTGCATCAGCATCCCAGAAAAAGGATGTACTGTATTGGGAGGGTATCTAGGATCATATGCTATTGGTGTCCGTTAACCCAATGATAACCTCTGCAGAAATGCACCATGGGTATGTCATAAACCTTATGTACAGTGGTGTTAGTCCTGTGTTGGTTATGCTAAATTGAGTATTGCAGTATTTGTTGAGCAACATTTCATATAAGATGTAATGCTTTTGATTGATATCTGCCATTCTAAAGTATGTGTTTTTTTGTAAGTTTAATATAAAAAAAGACCATAATTTTAATCATATTCTCTCTCTCTCTCTCACACATTAATACAGTATACTGTACTATGAGTGTTACATCTAATGACAATGTATCCTATAGGTTTGGAAGCTTCATGTTAGTATAGAAACTACTCAAACAATTAGATGAGAACACAACTCATTCTGTCTTTTTGGATGTTTCTGTCATTTTTAACCTGATAAGGTGATGAGCAATGACAGGTTCACTGGAATAGCGTTTGCACAGTATATCCCACACTGTCACATAGACTCTACAATCCATATACAAATGAATATACAGTGATTATCCTGATGTTTGATGCTTCTTTATACAATATACATATTTTTATCTTTAACTTTGTGTATTAAAAGCTAAACATAATAATTTATTTTTGGATAAAAACCTAGAAAGATCTAGGAACAATAGTTTATAAAATCTGTCTCCTGGCACCTTACTTTTTGTATTCCCCCCCATATACTGTATATATAAATGCAATCATTCTTTCTTCTATAAGATACGACGAGTCCACGGATTCATCCTTTACTTGTGGGATATTATCCTCCTGCTAACAGGAAGTGGCAAAGAGCACCACAGCAGAGCTGTCTACATAGATCCTCCCCTGACTCCACCCCCCAGTCATTCTCTTTGCCTACTCTAAGTAATAGGAAGGGTAAAGTGAAAGAGGTGATAAAATGTTAGTTTTTATTTTCTTCAAGCAAGACTTTTTTATTTTAAATGGTACCGGTGAGTGCTATTTTTTCCCAGGCAGCAGATGGATGAAGACTTCTGCCTGGAGACTGATGATCTTAGCAGTTGTTACTAAGATCCATAGTAGTTCCCACAGAATGGCTGAGGAGTACTTAAGAAACTTCAGTGTAAGGAACGTTTTTCATGCTACAAGCATTGAGGTATGTTCAGTCATTTTTTTCTGGAGAGACTGTGTTATTTCAGAATTGGCTGACAGTATCCCCATGAGGGAAAGGGTAAACAGTAATCCTAATGTATAGTGAGGGGTATTACTGGACCTGTATGTTGGGCTGTAAAAAAATGGTTGACACTGATGAGATGATGTTTATGGGCAAACGTTTCTATGTTGGGAGTTAAAGATAACGTTTTTTGTGGCAAACGTTTTGACTTTATTTTAACAATGGAGGGTACACATGGCTTCACTTAGATGGGTATATGAACCCACATGGCTAGGTTTTAGACCGCTCTGGTGCGGTTATTGTTTAGGCTGTGAGACATCGAGTTAGATGGGCGGGGCCTATTTTCACGCCTCAGTTGTGCAGTTGTTTTTCCCATGCAAGCAGCAAGCTCCAACTCCGGTGGGCCTTTCAGGAAAGTTTGGGTCTAATCGAAGGGTTAATCCGATTTTGCAGACCCCTGAGGGTAGGTAGACGCCACAGCAGGGCTGTGGCGAGGTGCAGGGGGTGTTTTTGTTTAACTATAACGTTTTTGATATAACGTTTTTTGTTCTTAAGGGTTAAGTATTCCTTTCCTTGTGGGGCAATCTTAGCTGATAAGTTGGGATACATTTATCATAAAATTTAGATAATTTTATCGTTTTAAAGCAGTTTTGGAAAAATTGTATGCTTTTTTTTCTCTTAAAGGCGCAGTACCGTTTTTTCAGATTGTTATTTTTTTCACAAAATAAAGTGTTTTCTAGCCTGTTTGTGGTAATGTCAGACATGTTAAAACAGGCTAGTAATGGAGGAAAGCCAATGTTCTATGTGTTTAGAAGCCATTGTGGAACCCCCACTTCAAATGTGTCCCTCATGTACTGAAAGGGCCTTACATTGCAAAGAACATATTTTAGCTGATAAAAGTATGTCTCAGGATGATTCTCAGTCAGAAGAGAATCGGGTTATGCCATCTAATTCTCCCCAAGTGTCACAAACTTTAACGCCCGCCCAAGCGGGCAAAACAAATTTCTCAGAGTCCCATCTTTCAAGATGGAGACCATACGAACAATTTTACCAATGATCCAGGAGGGTCAATATATGACCACCGTGAATTTGAAGGATGCGTATCTTCACGTTCCTATCCACAAAGATCATCACCAGTTCCTCAGGTTCGCCTTCCTGGACAAACATTACCAGTTTGTGGCCCTTCCTTTCGGGTTGGCCACAGCTCCCAGAATTTTCACAAAGGTGCTAGGGTCCCTTCTGGCGGTTCTAAGGCCGCGGGGCATAGCAGTGGCGCCCTATCCGGACGATATTTTGATTCAGGCATCAACTTACCATCTAGCCAAATCTCACACGGATATCGTGTTGGCTTTTCTAAGAGCTCATGGGTGGAAGGTGAACATAAAAAAAGAGTTCACTTATTCCTCTGACAAGAGTTCCATTCCTAGGAACTCTGATAGACTCGGTAGACATGAAGATTTTTCTGACGGAGATCAGAAAATCAAAGATCTTAACCACTTGCCGAGCACTTCATTCCATTCCTCGGCCATCAGTGGCTCAGTGTATGGAGGTAATTGGACTTATTGTAGCGGCAATGGACATAGTTCAGTTTGCTCGCTTACATCTCAGAACACTGCAGCTGTGCATGCTCAGACAGTGGAATGGAGATTATGCGGATTCATCTCCGCGGATAAATCTGGATCTAGAGACCAGAGACTCTCGTCTTTGGTGGTTGTCACAGGATCATCTGTCCCAGGGCATGTGCTTCCGCAGGCCAGCATGGGTCATAGTGATGACGGACGCCAGCCTCTTGGGCTGGGGTGCAGTCTGGAATTCCCTAAAGGCTCAGGGAGGAGTCCTTACTACCAATAAATATTCTGGAACTGAGAGCGATATTCTACGGGCTTCAAGTGTGGCCTCAGCTGGCTACGGCCAAATTCATAAGATTCCAGTCGGACAATATCACAACTGTAGCATATATCAATCATCAAGGGGGAACAAAGAGTTCTCTAGCGATGATAGAGGTTTCCAAAATAATTCAATGGGCAGAGACTCACTCTTGCCATCTTTTAGCAATATATATCCCAGGAGTGGAGAACTGGGAAGCGGATTTTCTAAGTCGTCAGACTTTTCATCCGGGGGAGTGGGAACTCCATCCGGAGGTGTTTGCAAAATTGATTCATCAACGGGGCACACCGGAATTGGATCTGATGGCATCTCGTCAGAATGCCAAACTTCCTTGTTACGGGTCCAGATCAAGGGATCCTCAAGCTGTACTGATAGATGCTCTAGCAGTACCGTGGTCGTTCAACCTGGCTTATGTGTTTCCTCCTTTTCCTCTTCTACCTCGTCTGATTGCAAGAATCAAACAGGAGAGGGCTTCGGTAATCTTGATAGCGCCTGCGTGGCCACGCAGGACTTGGTATGCAGACCTGGTGGAAATGTCATCTCTGCCACTGAGACAGGACCTTCTCATTCAGGGTCCGTTCCAACATCCAAATCTAATTTCTCTGCAGCTGACTGCCTGGAAATTGAACGCTTGATTCTATCTAAGCGGGGAGTCTCTGAGTCGGTCATTGATACCTTGGTTCAGGCTCGGAAGCCTGTCACAATAAAAATTTAGCATAAGAATTTATCATAAGTTATGGCGTAAATATCTTTATTGGTGCAAATCCAAAGGCTACTCATGGAGTAAGATCAGGATTCCTAGGATTTTGTCCTTTCTCCAAGAAGGATTGGAGAAGGGGTTATCAGCTAGTTCCTTAAAGGGACAGATTTCTGCTTTGTCAATCTTACTACACAAGCATCTGGCAGATGTCCCAGATGTTCAGTCATTTTGTCAGGCTTTGGTTAGAATTAAGCCTGTGTTTAAACCTGTTGCTCCGCCATGGAGTTTGAATTTAGTTCTTAATGTTCTTCAAGGGGTTCCGTTTGAACCCATGCATTCCATAGATATTAAACTTCTATCTTGGAAAGTTCTGTTTTTAGTTGCTATCTCTTCTGCTCGAAGAGTTTCTGAGCTATCTGTGTTACAATGCGACTTGCCTTATCTTATATTCCATTCTGATAAGGTGGTTTTGCGTACTAAACCTGGATTCCTTCCTAAGGTTGTTTCAAATAAGAATATTAATCAGGAAATTGTTCTTCCTTCTCTGTGTACTAACCCTTCTTCTAAGAAGGAGCATCTGTTACATAACTTGGACGTGGTTCGTGCCTTGAAGTTTTACTTGCAAGCGACCAAGGATTTCCGTCAAACATCTTCTCTGTTTGTTGTCTATTCTGGAAAGCGTAGAGGTCAAAAAGCTACGGCTACCTCTCTTTCTTTGTGACTGAAAAGCATCATCCCTTTGGCATACGAGACTGCTGGACAGCAGCCTCCTCAAAAAATTACAGCTCATTCTACTAGAGCGGTGGCTTCCACATGGGCTTTTAAAAACGATGCTTCTGTTGAACAGATTTGTAAGGCTGCGACTTGGTCTTCCCTTCATACCTTTTCCAAATTTTACAAATTTGATACTTTTGCTTCTTCTGAGGCTGTTTTTGGGAGAAAAGTTCTTCAAGCAGTGGTGCCTTCTGTTTAGCTATCTGTCTTGTCCCTCCCGTTTAACCGTGTCCTGTAGCTTTGGTATTGTATCCCACAAGTAAAGGATGAATCCGGGGACTTGTCGTATCTTATAGAAGAAAAGGAAATTTATGCTTACCTGATAAATTGATTTCTTCTATGATACGACGAGTCCCCGGCCCGCCCTGCCCTGTCAATTTAAGACAGATTATATTTTTTGGTTTAAAACTTCAGTTACCTCTGCACCTTTTAGTTTCTCCTTTTTCTTCCTAAACCGTCGGTCGAATGACTGGGGGGTGGAGTCAGGGGAGGAGCTATGTAGACATCTCTGCTGTGGTGCTCTTTGCCACTTCCTGTTAGCAGGAGGATAATATCCCACAAGTAAAGGATGAATCCGTGGACTCGTCGTATCATAGAAGAAATCAATTTATCAGGTAAGCATAAATTTCCTTTTTCTGGCACTTAAATAGACATAAAAGTGCAATAGTAAAATGCTATTACCTGTAACCGCTAGAGCTGTTTGCTGTTGCACTACTGCACAAAAGGGTTAACTACATAGACAGTGAGTCTATTTCAGACTTTAATGCCAGAGCTGGACACAGGTTTATGATTGGCTGATATGCCGTTAATGATGGGCTCACTGTCAGAGTCCAGCTTAAAAGTGGAAGCACGCTGCTCAGTCGTTGGCTTTACTTTGGGGAAGTTAAACACATATTTAGAGTCAGACAGTAGTTCAGTAAAAGCATTAAAGCATTTTACTCATTCACTATTATCATTTGTGGGGGGAATTGATAAATGACCATTAAATAAAGTATATTTGCATAATCCACTAATGCACAATTAAAAAACAATGCAATAGCATTTAGTCTCAATTTCAAATGAGTATTAGATTTTTGTTTCAGACAAATTTCAGTTAGTTCAGTTTTCCTTCACCTGTATCATGTGACAGCCATCAGCCAATCACAAAGTGCATATACGTATATATAGTGTAAATTCTTGTACACGCTCAGTAGAAGCAATTTCAGTAATAGCTGTTGTAGGCAATTTGCAGCATTAAAAATAAACAAAAAACAAACAAATTAGGTTATAGATTTTTTCTTTTTCGCCCCTCTAGGGCGTGTGGAACAAAGCAGGTTTTTTTGTTTTTTACACAAAAACTGTGTAACCTCTGTGTGTGTCTCTCGCTCTCTCTTACTCTCTCTCTCTCTCACTCTCTCTAATTCTGATAGATGTACACACCAATGCTAACGAAACTTGGGTGGCAATGAAGGAGTTAATCCACAAGCGAGGAGACAAGTTTTGTAGAGATAGAGATCGGTTGAATGGAGCTTTCTTCATTCGTAGCGGGGCTTGAAATTTGTGTGGTCAGGGCACTAGTTATAATGACTGTGCGTGATCTGCAGGCTTTTAGGTATGGATCATTTACTTGAAGCTGTGACTGCTGGGGGAGGATTAGCATTTTTGCCTGTGAGCTAGCTTTAATAAACTGATAGATCAGTTAACGTTGCTGTGGGACTGTCAGTGTTTGTGCTTGTTCATCTGTCTGCAACTGGGGAGGAGGAGGAGAGAAAATACAGAACACCCTGGGTGGGAGGGGAAGACAGACTATAGGAAGGGGGGAGCTAGGAAGGGGGAAGCAGATGTGTTAGATGGAAAGGTGGGGGACTTGTGGCACAGCAGAGACAGAGTGGTCCTTGTTCAACATGATGAGACTCTCTTCTGTGCACAAGAGTTAAAGGGGCCGTAAACACCTTGTAATTACAACTGTATTCTGCAGTCTTCCAACCAGTGTCTGAAGTGTATTACAGATTGACACCATGTTTGCTGCAATTATTTTTCAATAGTTTAACTCCGCCCACTATTTTTCTTATTTTGAGGAGCCAATTCAGACTTGTGTCTGGAGATGACGGGGCTTAACTGCTGTCATTATGTTAACAAAATCTCCAGGTGTGGATTCAGAAAACACAAGATAACAAACGGCAAATTAGGAAGGGATATATGTGGCAGGGTTTGCCTTATAAAAGCCTGACATGCTCTTTCATTTTTAGGACTGGAAAATCCATCAGTTTCAGGTTTAAACCGGTAAATACAGGAGATTTGTATAATAAACAAATGCAATGAACAATACAGGAAAAATATACAGAAGATGGCTCATTACATACAGTGCGTCTTCAGTACTTAGGTAGCCTTAAGAGGTTTGGTAATTGAAGGGCAAAATCATTTTATAAACACACAGTTTAAATCTGCAGGGCACATCTGGTAACCAATCGGATGAGACAGTTGTGCATATAGTCACCTGCATTGTACTGCTTAGGAGCTGCAGTACTTGTGACTCCAGAGTGGAATTTTAACTATGTGCTTAATCCTTTCACAGGGTTCTGAACACATAATAAGCTGGAGTCCGTAATGCAGAAATGAATTCTCTGTTGAATTAGAGCAGGTAATTATTGCTTTGTAATGTCCCTTTAAGCATTATCTTGCAAACGATCTTCATACAAAATAAATGTTTTTTATTTTTTTCTGTATAGCAAAATTTGCAGGGTAGATAAACCAATTGAGACCTGCCTGATTATGTGGATGGTCTCATCTACTGTTGTTGACCAGAGGCCAAATGTAATTGAGCCCCTGCACTGATCTAAGGAGTCGGTGTGTAGCATGTTGCAGGGTCATTAAACAGTAGCATTCTAAATTATGCAAACAAAAATCTCAATTTGTAGCGGTAAATTACAAGAATGTGTATTTTGTGTGTGTGTATATATATATATATATATATATATATATATATATATATCTTCATTTGAAAGGGGATAATTACATACTAGGGTTAACCTAAGTTACAGACAAAGATAGGATGGAGAGAGATTCAGTATAGGAATTAACTTATAACTGTATAAGAGGGAGAGACTAATGAGACGTCCACTCCATTTTGGATTTACAACTGTCAGTTTCCTTGTTGTGGGGCCACTAATTGATATCACAATCTGGAACACGTTTACAACCCTCGAGAGGATACATAATGTTTGAGGGTTAGAGAGTGTGTGAGGCAGAGGGGGGAGGGAGAGGTGAAGGACGTAGGATCATTATTGAGAAGAGAATACATTATAGATAAAAATGAGCAATATTACTATTAACTGTTCCTTTATATAGCACCAGCAGGTAATGTTAAGCAGAAATAAGGCATTCAAAATCCATATTATCAGACAAGCAAACCTCCATGGGATAGGTCAAGGGTTCTGCATATAATAAAGATATCCATGATTAAGCACAGGTTAGTTAGCACAGGGAAAATACTAACAATACACAGATACTTCAGGAAATTTTCTTCACTGTGAAAAGCATTATTGGGCTAAAAGAAGCTGCTCCGAGGTGGTAAATTGCCATAGAACGAGCTAAAAAGTTATTGAGCTGCTGTTTGTTCCTGAGAGAGCGCTTTTCTTTCTGTGTGTATTTGTAATATGACCCTGGGGAAGTGTCCCTAAGGGTGATGGGGGAAACCAGACGTGAACTCCTTGCCCAGTGTGCTTAGAGGAATATGGCTGCACCTCACTGACTAGGCCCACAGAAGGCCGAAACAACCGTCTGGGGTCATGTTCATTGTTCAGAGAGGGATTGCCTTGGGTATTTCAGGGCTGGAATGACCTTGTTGGGTGAGATCACACTGATCTACTTCAGGAAAGTTATTCTCTGTGAAAAGTACAATTGTGCTAAAAGAGGCTGGTAACTCGCCATAGAACAAGCTAACAAGTTATTGAGCTGATGTGCGTTCCTGAAAAGAGCACTTCTCTTTCTGTATGTAATCATGGAACAGATATTAAGGATATCCCTGATTAAGCACAGGTTAGTCATCACAGAGCAGATACTAAGGATATCCCTAATTAAGCACAGGTTAGTTGTCAGAGGGTAGATATTAAGGGTATTCCTAATTAAGCACAGGTTAGTTATCATGGAACAGATATTAAGGATATCCCTGATTAAGCACAGGTTAGTTGTCAGAGGGTAGATATTAAGGATATCCCTAATTAAGCACAGGTTAGTTATCATGGAACAGATATTAAGGATATCCCTGATGAAGCACAGGTTAGTCATCACAGAGCAGATACTAAGGATATCCCTAATTAAGCACAGGTTAGTTATCATGGAACAGATATTAAGGATATCCCTGATTAAGCACAGGTTAGTTGTCAGAGTTTAGATATTAAGGATATCCCTAATTAAGCACAGATATTAAGGATATCCCTGATTAAGCACAGGTTAGTTGTCAGAGGGTAGATATTAAGGATACCTCTTATTGAGCGTTATCTAGCTTGCAGTTTAAACAGGGATACTCTAAATGTGTGCTGTCCATGAGATGAACAGAAGACAAGCTGTAGGACAGTGGTTTCGTTCAGTTAGCTGTGAGACGGTGCTGTGCCCTGATATAGAGGGATATAGGAGTCTGTTACACAACCTTTTGCATTTTTATCTTTGTTAAATAAGTTAACAAGTCTCTAGTGAGTGTACAGTAACGGATTAATGTGTTTTGTTACTTAAAGGGACAGTCAAGTCCAAAAAAAACTTTCATGTTTCAAATAGGGCATGTAATTTTAAACAGCTTTCAAATTTATTTTTATCACCAATTTTGGTTTGTTCTCTTGGTATTCTCAGTTGAAAGCTAAACCTAGGAAGGCTCATATGATCATTTCTAAGCCCTTGAAGGCCGCCTCTTGTCACATGCTTTTTTATTTGCTTTTCACAACAGGGAGTGCTAGTTCATGTGAGCCATAGATAACATTGTGACCACGCCCGTGGCTTCAGGCAGACACAGCACTAATTGGCTAAAATGAAAGTCAATAGATAATAAATAAAATGTCATGTGATCAGGGGGCTGTCAGAAGATGCTTAGATACAAGTTAATCACAGAGGTAAAAAGTGTATTAATATAACTGTGCTGGTTGTGCAAAACTCGGGAATGGGTAATAAAGGGATTATCTGTCTTTTTAAACAACACAAAATCTGGTGTTGACTGTCCCTTTAAAGGACCAGTAAACACAGTAGATTTGCATAATTAACAAATGCAAGATAACATGTCTGAACTTCTAATGAGTAGTAGATTTTTTTTCTGACAATTTATGTCTATTTCCACTCCTTCTGTATCATGTGACAGCCATCAGCCAATCACAAATGCATATACATTTATTCTGTGAACTCTTGCACATGCTCAGTAGGAGCTGGTGACTCAAAAAGTGTAAATATAAAAAGACTGCACATTTTGTTAATGGACGTAAATTGGAAAGTTGTTTAAAATTCCTGCTCTGTCTTGGATCTAAATAATGAAAGTTTAATTTTGACTTGAGTGTCCCTTTAAAACAGAGCTTTCCAAACTTTTCATGTTGGTGACACACTTTTTAGACCTACATCATTTCGCGACACACTAATTCAGGTGTACTAGCAAACAGGAGGTTAAACTAACTTGTTTTAAGAGATACGGACACACACATAAATGATATAATAACAAAATGTATTTACAAGTAACAGTATGTATGTGCAAGAATAAAAAAAAAGTTTAATAACACCAATAGCTACTTTTAATGGGATGTATGAGGTTGATGGGATGAACACAGTTTCGGAATATTTGGTGGAATATTAGATAAAGACACTCACATTTTATCATCAAGCATTTTTAAGCTTCCACTTCCTATCCATATATCAAGAGCAGGAGCAGCAATGCACTACTGGGAGCTAGTTGCAAAAAAATCCCACTGACTTCTGACTTCAGCTCAGCGTTTAAGCTGCCACCCTCAGAGCTCGGTGAGTCCGATTGACTACTGCCCGCTCTGCAAACACACTGCTGTCCCACTCAATGACTACACTTGCAGTCACGAGCCAATTAAGGAGACTACACGTGCAGTCAGGAGGCCAATGTGCCGCCAAATCCGCCAATGGTAATAGTTTCAGTTCCCACTGAGCTGTGCCAATTGGTTAAGATGATCTATGACCCACTAGGTATCAATCACGTGTTAACCATGTGATATGCGTAGCAGGCAGGTGGAAAGTCAGAAACCAAAAAACAATTTAAAAAAAAATAATTAAATTTAAAAAAAATTGTGCTGAAGCAGGGACACACCTACACACTGCTGCCGACACACTAGTGTGTCCCGACACACAGTTTGGAAAGCACTGCTTTAAAAGGTTTTGATGTCAGGATTGGAGCCTCTAGAGCTGTGGGTCCCCAGGTGTTGGGTCTGTTTACTTCATGGAAAAATTTGGTTATCAGGGAGCTTATTTTAAGATTTGACGCAACATAGAGAAAGATAAAGTCACTTCAAACTAATTTTATATATAAATTTGTGTATGTGTGTATATATATATTTATGTGTGTGTGTGTGTAAAACATTGATGTCTTGAAAAAGGCTACTGTTGGAGCAAAAACATTGACTTTTTATGCATGGTATTCAATAAAATAATTAAACTTTATCAAGACCAGTGAGTTCCCGAATTCTTTGGAACTTTTAAGTACATTATAGGGCAATTATAGTAGGCTCAGGAGCAGCTGATTGGTGGCTACACATAAATGCCTCCATGCTATTGGCTCACTCAGTGTTCAGCTAGCTCCCAGTAGTGCATTGCTGCTTTTTAAACAAAGGGTACCAAGAGAATGAAGCAAATTTGGTGACAGAAGTAAATGGAAAGTTGATTAAAATTGTATGCGCTGTCTGAATCGTGAAAGAAAATAATTGAGTTTCATGTCCCTGTTAAAGGGACACTGAACCCAAATGTTTTTCTTTTGTGATTCAGAAAGAGCATGAAATTTTAAGCAACTTTCTAATTTACTCCTATTTTTATTCTCTTGGTAAGTTTAGATGCCGGCCCATTTTTGGTGAACAACCTAGGTTGTCCTTGCTGATTGGTGAATAAATTCATCCACCAATAAAAAAATTGCTGTCCAGAGTTCTGAACCAAGAAAAAAAGCTTAGATGTCTTCTTTTTCAAATAAAGATAGCAAGAGAACGAAGAAAAATTGATAATAGGAGTAAACTAGAAAGTTGCTTAACATTGCATGCTCTATCTGAATCACAAAAGAAAAAAACTGTGTTCAGTGTCCCTTTAAGCAACCTTTGAAAATTCACAGGAAAAAAAAACAAACTGAAAATGATTTCACTTTTTATTGTGCATTTGCGGAATAAGTCTTTTTTATAATGGAGTATGATATGTGCAGAGTTGAAGTAGCTGTGGCACTTTCTATCTGAATGATTCTGGACGACTGTAGAAGATATGTCCCTTGGTTTAACCTCGTCCTGCAGGATGTTTTTTTGTATGACCTCCTCTGCTCTGTAGCCATTAAACACCTGCAATAAAACGTCCTTGTTGTTCCCACTTTCCCTCCCACCACCACCCTCCTCACTGCTTGTTGGCCAGAGAAATGTTTTTGCTCCTTCTTTAAACACAGCTACAGATGTGCCTAGTGATGAACCAATTTCTGTGCTTCACTGATATTCCTCCCCAAGGAGGCAAGCGAGAACCGCGCACAAGCTGTCATCTCTCCAGCCTCTTATTTGTAAAGGTGCAATACAAGATGAAGCGCTGGCTTTTTTTTTTATCTGGTCACCTCAGTTATGAAGCTGTTCACGGGTGATATATGTCTGTTTTTATTAAGGAGCGGAAAATGTCTCCACTATTTTTTCTTTTAATAATAATTTCCCACGAAAATGAAATTCAAAGACCGCAGGTCCTCCCTATTTCTCTGTCTGCAAAAATGTTTTTTATTTGAGGTGGATGTGTAATGTTCCCTACACTAGAAGTATATGGTGTCACTGTATGATGTAATACATGTATTTTCTGCCTATTGTATAAATAACACATTTCACCTCTTCATTTTTGTATGAAATTTGCACACGCTCCCTACAGAGTCCAAAAAGCTAAATCTATAAACTGGGTTTGCAAAATGCTGCAAATTGCCTAAACCAGTTATTTGATTTGCAGAATTTGCAGGTTACAGAATTTGCTTTTTGGCCTTTCTAGAAAACATGGGACAAAGGACGATTTGTTGCACAAAAGCAATAGATGTTTAATGCAGAAAAAAATGCTAACGGTTCAGACACTAGTTTCCTATTTTCTCATATTTGTACTTTTTTCTTTCTTTCTTCAGCTTTTCACCGTCCTCCTTTCCTCTTCTTACCTCTCTCCCTTGATGCTCTGCCTCTCTCTTCCTTCTTGCCCTCTTTCTTTTTCATCCCCTTTTGTTACCTTAATTTCATTTCTCTTGTCAGCTGCCTTGTAATTCTCGTCCCTTCCCTCCCACTTATTACTGTCCCTTCCCTCTGCCCTCTCCTCTCTGTGCATCCTCTCAGTTCTGCCCTTTCCCATGTTTCAGCTCTCATCACCTCTGTCATCTCTTCTGTCTGTTCAACCTTCTCTCTTCATCTTCATCTATCTTTTCTTATCTCTACCATCTCCCCGCCTCTCCCCTTAGCAGACCTCCTTTCACTCATCCCTCCTTAGCCCACTTAGTATTCTCTCCCTCCACCCATATCTCTCATCACTCTCTCTTATATCCTGTGTCCTTTCCCTCATCCTTTTTCTCTTCTATGTCCTCATTTCTCTGTGTCCTCAGTTCTCCTCTGTCTTCCCAGCCTCTCTCTCCTGTCTTCCCATCCTCTCTCTCCTCTGTCTTCCCATCCTCTCTCTCCTCTGTCTTCCCATCCTCTCTCTCCTCTGTCTTCCCATCCTCTCTCTCCTCTGTCTTCCCATCCTCTCTCTCCTCTGTCTTCCCATCCTCTCTCTCCTCTGACTTCCCATCCTCCCCTCTCTGACTTCCCATCGTCCCCTCTCTGTCTTCCCATCCTCTCACTCTCCTCTGTCTTTCCATCCTCTCCTCTGTCTTTCCATCCGCTCCTCTGTCTTCCCATCCTCCCCTCTGTCTTCCTCCTCCCCTCTGTCTTCCCATCCTCCCCTCTGTCTTCCCATCCTCCCCTCTGTCTTCCCATCCTCCCCTCTGTCTTCCCATCCTCCCCTCTTCTCTGTCTTCCCATCCTCTCTCTCTCTTCTGTCTTTCCATCCTCTCCTCTCTGTCTTCCCATCCTTCCCTCTCTGTCTTCCCATTCTCCCCTCTCTGTCTTCCCATTCTCCCCTCTCTGTCTTCCCATTCTCCCCTCTCTGACTTCCCATCCTCCCCTCTCTGACTTCCCATCCTCCCCTCTCTGACATCCCATCCTCCCCTCTCTGACATCCCATCCTCCCCTCTCTGACATCCCATCCTCCCCTCTCTGACATCCCATCCTCCCCTCGCTGACATCCCATCCTCCCCTCGCTGACATCCCATCCTCCCCTCGCTGACATCCCATCCTCCCCTCGCTGACATCTCATCCTCCCCTCTCTGACTTCTCATACTCCCCTCTCTGACTTCCCATCCTACCCTCTCTGTCTTCCCATCCTCTTTCTCTCCTCTGTCTTCGCATCCTCTCCTCTGTCTTCCCATCCTCTCTTCTCTCTGTCTTCCCATCCTCTCTTCTCTGTCTTCCCATCCTCTCTTCTCTCTGTCTTCCCATCCTCTCCTCTGACTTCCCATCCTCTCCTCTGACTTCCCATCCTCTCCTCTGACTTCCCATCCTCTCCTCTGTCTTTCCATCCTCTCCTCTGTCTTTCCATCCTCTCCTCTGTCTTCCCATCCTCTCCTCTGTCTTCCCATCCTCCCCTCTGTCTTCCCATCCTCCCCTCTGTCTTCCCATCCTCCCCTCTGTCTTCCCATCCTCCCCTCTGTCTTCCCATCCTCCCCTCTGTCTTCCCATCCTCCCCTCTGTCTTCCCATCCTCCCCTCTGTCTTCCCATCCTCCCCTCTGTCTTCCCATCCTCCCCTCTGTCTTCCCATCCTCCCCTCTGTCTTCCCATCCTCCCCTCTTCTCTGTCTTCCCATCCTCTCTCTCTCTGTCTTTCCATCCTCCCCTCTGTCTTTCCATCCTCCCCTCTGTCTTTCCATCCTCCCCTCTGTCTTCCCATCCTCCCCTCTGTCTTCCCATCCTCCCCTTTTCTCTGTCTTCCCATCCTCTCTCTCTCTTCTGTCTTCCCATCCTTCCCTCTCTGTCTTCCCATTCTCCCCTCTCTGTCTTCCCATTCTCCCCTCTCTGACTTCCCATCCTCTCCTCTTAGTCTTCCCATCCTTTCCTCTCTCTGACTTCCCATCCTCTCCTCTCTCTGACTTCCCATCCTCTCCTCTCTCTGACTTCCCATCCTCTCCTCTCTCTGACTTCCCATCCTCTCCTCTCTCTGACTTCCCATCCTCTCCTCTCTCTGACTTCCCATCCTCTCCTCTCTCTGACTTCCCATCCTCTCCCCTCTGACTTCCCATCCTCTCCCCTCTGACTTCCCATCCTCCCCTCTCTGCCTTCCCATCCTCCCCTCTCTCTGACTTCCCATCCTCTCCTCTCTCTGACTTCCCATCCTCTCCTCTCTCTGACTTCCCATCCTCTCCTCTCTCTGACTTCCCATCCTCTCCCCTCTGACTTCCCATCCTCTCCCCTCTGACTTCCCATCCTCCCCTCTCTGCCTTCCCATCCTCCCCTCTCTGACATCCCATCCTCCCCTCTCTGACTTCCCATCCTACCCTCTCTGTCTTCCCATCCTCTTTCTCTCCTCTGTCTTCCCATCCTCTTTCTCTCCTCTGTCTTCCCATCCTCTTTCTCTCCTCTGTCTTCCCATCCTCTCGCTCCTCTGTCTTCCCATCCTCTCTTCTCTCTGTCTTCCCATCCTCTCCTCTGTCTTCCCATCCTCTCGCTCCTCTGTCTTCCCATCCTCTCCTCTGTCTTCCCATCCTCTTGCTCCCCTGTCTTCCCATCCTCTCCTCTGTCTTCCCATCCTCTCCTCTGTCTTCCCATCCTCCCCCCTCTGTCTTCCCATCCTACCCCCTCTGTCTTCCCATCCTCTCTTCTCTCTGTCTTCCCATCCTCTCTTCTCTCTGTCTTCCCATCCTCTCTTCTCTGTTCCCATGCTCTCTCTCTCTCTTCTCTGTCTTCCCATCCTCTCCTCTGTCTTCCCATCCTCTCTCTCCTCTGTCTTTCCATCCTCCCCTCTCTGTCTTTCCATCCTCCCCTCTCTGTCTTCCCATACTCCCTTCTCTGTCTTCCCATCCTCCCCTCTCTGTCTTCCCATACTCCCTTCTCTGTCTTCCCATCCTCCCCTCTCTGACTTCCCATCCTCCCCTCTCTGACTTCCCATCCTCCCCTCTCTGACTTCCCATCCTCTCCTCTGTCTTCCCATCCTCTCCTCTGTCTTCCCATCCTCCCCTCTGTCTTCCCATTCTCCCCTCTGTCTTCCCATTCTCCCCTCTGTCTTCCCATCCTCCCCTCTCTGACTTCCCATCTCCTCTGACTTCCCATCTCCTCTGACTTCCCATCTCCTCTGACTTCCCATCCTCTCCTCTGTCTTCCATTCCTCTCCTCTCTGTCTTCCCATCCTGTCCTCTCTGACTTCCCATCCTCTCCTCTCTGACTTCCCATCCTCCCCTCTCTGACTTCCCATCCTCCCCTCTCTGACTTCCCATCCTCCCCTCTCTGACTTCCCATCCTCCCCTCTCTGACTTCCCATCCTCCCCTCTCTGACTTCCCATCCTCCCCTCTCTGACTTCCCATCCTCCCCTCTCTGACTTCCCATCCTCCCCTCTCTGACTTCCCATCCTCCCCTCTCTGACTTCCCATCCTCCCCTCTGACTTCCCATCCTCTCCCCTCTGACTTCCTATCCTCTCCCCTCTGTCTTCCCATCCTCCCCTCTGACTTCCCATCCTCTCTCCTCTGACTTCCCATCCTCTCTCCTCTGACTTCCCATCCTCTCTCCTCTGACTTCCCATCCTCTCTCCTCTGACTTCCCATCCTCTCTCCTCTGACTTCCCATCCTCTCTCCTCTGACTTCCCATCCTCTCTCCTCTGACTTCCCATCCTCTCTCCTCTGACTTCCCATCCTCTCTCCTCTGACTTCCCATCCTCTCTCCTCTGACTTCCCATCCTCTCTCCTCTGACTTCCCATCCTCCCCTCTGTCTTACCATCCTCTTTCTCCCCTCTGTCTTCCCATCCTCCCATCTCCTCTGACTTCCCATCTCCTCTGACTTCCCATCTCCTCTGACTTCCCATCTCCTCTGACTTCCCATCTCCTCTGTCTTCCCATCCTCTCCTCTCTGACTAACCATCCTCTCCTCTCTGATTTCCCATCCTCTCCTTTCTCTGTCTTCCTCTCCCCTCTCTGACTTCCCATCCTCTCCTCTCTGACTTCACATCCTCTCCTCTCTGACTTCCCATCCTCTCCTCTCTGACTAACCATCCTCTCCTCTCTGATTTCCCATCCTCTCCTTTCTCTGTCTTCCTCTCCCCTCTCTGACTTCCCATCCTCTCCTCTCTGACTTCCCATCCTCTCCTCTCTCTGTCTTCCCACTATTTGATTTGCAGGTTACAGAATTTGCTTTTTGGCCTCTCTCTAGGGAACATGGGACAAAGTATGATTTGTTACACAAAAGCAATATATGTTTAATGTCCCTTTTAATGCAGAAAAAAATGCTAACAGTTCAGACACTAGTTTCCTATTTACTATTTTCTCATATTTCTTCAGCTTCTCACTATCCTCCTTTCCTCTTCTTACCTCTCTCTTTCCCTTGTTGCTCTGCCTCTCTCTTCCTTCTTGCCCTCTTTCTTTCTTTTTCATCCCCTTTTGTTACCTTAATTTCATTTCTCTTGTCAGCTGCCTTGTAATTCTCGTCCCTTCCCACTTAATACTGCCCCGTCCCTCTGCCCTCTCCTCCCTGTGCCTCCTCTCTGTTCTGCCCTTCCCCATGTTTCAGCTCTCATCACCTCTGTCATCTCATCTGTCTGTTGAACCTTCTCTCTTCATCTTCATCTTTCTTTTGTTATCTCTACCATCTCCCCGCCTCTCCCCTTAGCAGACCTTCTTTCACTCATTCCTTCTTAGCCCACTTAGTATTCTCTCCCTCCACCCATATCTCTCATCCCTCTCTTTTATATCCTCTGTCCTTTCCCTCATCCTTTCCTATTCTATGTCCTCATTTCTCTGTGTCCTCAGTTCTCCTCTGACTTCCCATTCTCTCTCCTCTGACTTCCCATTCTCTCTCCTCTGACTTCCCATTCTCTCTCCTCTGACTTCCCATACTCTCTCCTCTGACTTCCCATACTCTCTCCTCTGACTTCCCATTCTCTCTCCTCTGACTTCCCATTCTCTCTCCTCTGACTTCCCATTCTCTCTCCTCTGACTTCCCATTCTCTCTCCTCTGACTTCCCATTCTCTCTCCTCTGACTTCCCATTCTCTCTCCTCTGACTTCCCATCCTCTCCTCTCTGACTTCCCATCCTCTCCTCTCTGACTTCCCATACTCTCCTCTCTGACTTCCCATCCTCTCCTCTCTGACTTCCCATCCTCTCCTCTCTGACTTCCCATACTCTCCTCTCTGACTTCCCATCCTCTCCTCTCTGACGTCCCATCCTCTCCTCCCTGACGTCCCGTCCTCTCCTGACGTCCCGTCCTCTCCTGACGTCCCGTCCTCTCCTGACGTCCCGTCCTCTCGTCACTGTCTTCCCGTCCTCTCGTCACTGTCTTCCCGTCCTCTCGTCACTGTCTTCCCGTCCTCTCGTCACTGTCTTCCCGTCCTCTCGTCACTGTCTTCCCGTCCTCTCGTCACTGTCTTCCCGTCCTCTCGTCACTGTCTTCCCGTCCTCTCTTCTCTGTCTTCCCGTCCTCTCTTCTCTGTCTTCCCGTCCTCTCTTCTCTGTCTTCCCGTCCTCTCGTCTCTGTCTTCCCGTCCTCTTGTCTCTGTCTTCCCGTCCTCTCGTCTCTGTCTTCCCGTCCTCTCGTCTCTGTCTTCCCGTCCTCTCTTCTCTGTCTTCCCGTCCTCTCTTCTCTGTCTTCCCGTCCTCTCGTCTCTGTCTTCCCGTCCTCTCGTCTCTGTCTTCCCGTCCTCTCGTCTCTGTCTTCCCGTCCTCTCTTCACTGTCTTCCCGTCCTCTCTTCACTGTCTTCCCGTCCTCTCTTCTCTGTCTTCCCGTCCTCTCTTCTCTGTCTTCCCGTCCTCTCTTCTCTGTCTTCCCGTCCTCTCTTCACTGTCTTCCCGTCCTCTCTTCTCTGTCTTCCCGTCCTTTCATCCTTTTTGCCTTATTCTTTCTATTATTCCTTTGCTTTTCTCTATCAATATCCTCCTTTATTCTCTGCACCTATCTTCATTGTCCATCGCTCTGTCTCCTGTTCCTCTCTTTCTCTCCTTCGATCTCCTTGTTTTTTTTATAATCTTTTCTCCATTAACCTGCTCTTCCACCTTAATTCCTTGCCTACCACTTCCCTCCCCCTCCACCTATGCCTGCCCCCCACCTTGCATAAGGATGTATATATGTCTCTCCCTCTCTGTGTGCTTTAAGATCAGCTTTTTTTGAAAGTGGCTGTCAATGTGTTTGACTGCTGTTCCTAAGCTCTCTGTTTGCAAGCCCTGGAGGTGTGAAAGATGGCAGGGAATGGGGAGATAGTTAATCAATAACCACAAGGTCAGACAGACAGTGTCAGCTTTAGTGCTCCCTGTTAGGAAGCAGCAGCAGAGGATTTGTAGGGACTTGTAAAGGCTTAAAGGAACACAGAACAGGCTGTCTGAGCAGCAGAGCCTGGAATTTGCTTTGATAGAGAAGGGAGACATCTAATGGTAGAACCAAGAAATAGCACCCAGAGGAAGGTAATGTATGAAAATCTGTAGGTGTAAGGGCTGTTTACTAATCCATTATGTCTACATCATGTAAAGTTTCTTCGCCTGTCACCAAAGACTGATGAGATCATAGCTAAATAATTTACTGCTGTGTTGTAAGAAGGTTGCCACTGGTGTGTTGTTAATTACTAGACAACAGCATATGTTGAAGTTACATATATTAGAAAATAAATCACTAAAATATTGTTGATCAAAGGAAATGTTCTTGCTCATGAAAATCTATGGTGATGTAATTTTACTGATCCATTTAATAACTTTTAAGCATGTATGTTATAATAATATTACAATAAAGTAAATTATGCACACATCTATATTAAGCCTGAGATCAATTGCTAAAATATATGAGTATAATCACAACATAAAAATATTGTTTTTATACAGTTTGCATTAGATGTAAATAGGGCATGTCTTGTTTAAACCTAGACCAGTAAAAGCCGTCTGAAACAGACAAATAATGTTTTACTATCTAAATCAATTCGTGCATCTGGTATGAATGAGCTTGGCTTTGTTGATTAATTTGGAGGGTTGTGAAGTCTTTAATAAATGCTGACAGTCAGTCAAACATATCACGCAGGCAAGAAGCTGTGAATTGTGTTCCGGGATGTATCGTGCTTTAAATGATTGTCTTATGTTAACAAGGTTTTGTAGCATGGGACAGAATGCACTTAATTGCTTTTGTTTGTTGCAATATTTTGAAACTTTTCATTTGAAATATTTCCTACTTCCTTTTTTGTTTCCTCTACATTATTACAACCTTGTGTGCAGAAATTGTTTTAGAAAGTTGTAAAAATGATGAGTAGGAACTATGGCTATGAAAAGAAATAAATGAACAGCTTATCTGGAAGCTGAGGGATGCCAAGTGTATGGAATGATGTGGTTGATTAAAACATGGCCTTTATTTAAAGGGGCACTGTACTTTAAAAATTGGTTTCCACTTAATCTTTTATTTATTAATCTTTTGTATGGAGCATTACTCGTTTAGGTTTATTTATGTATATGAAATTCAGTAGTTGTTTTTTGTTCATTGAAAACACAATGGGCTGAGCTCTCTTTCTATACAAAAATATATTTTTTAGCTTTTCTTTTGAGAATACAGTAACGGAAAGCTACTGCTACAAACCTAGTGTGTGTGTGATTTATTTATATGTGTGTGTGTGTGTATATATTATTATTATTATTATTATTATTAGGTATTTGTAGAGCGCCAACAGATTCCGCAGCGCTGATATGTATGTATGTATATGTGTGTGTGTATATGTATGTATGTGTATGTGTGTATGTATATATATATATATATATATATATATATATATATATATTATATCCCTCTTTTATAGAACTGGTTATCTAGGCTGGACAGAAGAGATTTACATTTTTTGATTTAAGTTGCGTCCTACTATTAAATTATTATCTAAGATCCTTTTTCTTGTAGCAACTTTATTAACAATTGTTTATTTGGACACTTATAATGTAAATATTTACAAATATTCACCAGTGATTTATTCAATGCCATTACTAGTTGTACCGTTTGTATTACATTACAGCTTACATGGTGATGCTGAGCGCCTGCATGGTGAAAGA
>NC_069507.1:53787458-53807458 GCF_027579735.1 Bombina bombina | reverse complement strand
AAGTCAGGATGAACTCTATGGACAGGCACATACAGCAGACAAATGACCGTCTGCAGTGTATAAAGCAGGTAAGCGAGCTGTATGGAATGCACTCCATATCTTCTAAACATTCTTGTTTACGTAGCTTTTCTATGACAAGTACTTATGTACTGAAATTTGTAGGATAGGTTAGGATACAATGGACAAATGAGCCGTTTCAAATGACAACTTAATGGAAAGGAGCAATGTGTAAACCATTTAATACACTCCAGCAGGTAAAATGAATAATTGAGAACCCATTAAAGGGACGCTAAAGTCAAAACTAAAATTTCATGATTCAGATAGAGCGTGCGATTTTAACCAACTTTTCCATTTACTCCCATTATCAAAATATACACAGTATTTTTATATGTACCGTTTCTGAGGCACCAGCTCCTACTGAGCATGTGCAAGAATTCACAGTACATGCATTTGTAATTGGCTGATAGTCATCATGTGATATAGGGGAGGGGGAATTAGTTACTTTGACATTTGTCATGAAACAAATCTACTACTCATTTAAAATGATTTTGTTATTGAATCGTCTTTTTATTATTCATTTGTTGATTATGTTATTTTACTGTAATTAATGAGAAAAAAAAGCATAGTAAATTGTCACTTTAAAGTGAATGTCAATTTGGATGAATTAGTGCCTGGTTTTTAATAAACCTATTAAAAACAAGGGCACTTTAATTCATCAAAATTGATATTTCTTTCATGTAATTAGCAAGAGTCCATGAGCTAGTGACGTATGGGATATACATTCCTACCAGGAGGGGCAAAGTTTCCCAAACCTCAAAATGCCTATAAATACACCCCTCACCACACCCACAATTCAGTTTTACAAACTTTGCCTCCGATGGAGGTGGTGAAGTAAGTTTGTGCTAGATTCTACGTTGATATGCGCTCCGCAGCAAGTTGGAGCCCGGTTTTCCTCTCAGCGTGCAGTGAATGTCAGAGGGATGTGAGGAGTATTGCCTATTTGAATGCAGTGATCTCCTTCTAAGGGGTCTATTTCATAGGTTCTCTGTTATCGGTCGTAGAGATTCATCTCTTACCTCCCTTTTCAGATCGACGATATACTCTTATATATACCATTACCTCTGCTGATTCTCGTTTCAGTACTGGTTTGGCTATCTACTATATGTAGATGAGTGTCCTGGGGTAAGTAAGTCTTATTTTCTGTGACACTCCTAGCTATGGTTGGGCACTTTGTTTATAAAGTTCTAAATATATGTATTCAAACATTTATTTGCCTTGACTCAGAATGTTCAACTTTCCTTATTTTCAGACAGTCAGTTTCATATTTGGGATAATGCATTTTAACATTTTTCTTACCTTAAAATTTGACTTTTTCCCTGTGGGCTGTTAGGCTCGCGGGGGCTGAAAATGCTTCATTTTATTGCGTCATTCTTGGCGCGGACTTTTTTGGCGCAAAAATTCTATTTCCGTTTCCGGCGTCATACGTGTCGCCGGAAGTTGCGTAATTTTTTGACGTTATTTTGCGCCAAAAATGTCGGCGTTCCGGATGTGGCGTCATTTTTGGCGCCAAAAAGCATTTAGGCGCCAAATAATGTGGGCGTCTTATTTGGCGCGAAAAAATATGGGCGTCACTTTTGTCTCCACATTATTTAAGTCTCATTTTTTATTGCTTCTGGTTGCTAGAAGCTTGTTCTTTGGCATTTTTTCCCATTCCTGAAACTGTCATTTAAGGAATTTGATCAATTTTGCTTTATATATATGTTGTTTTTTCTCTTACATATTGCAAGATGTCTCACGTTGCATCTGAGTCAGAAGATACTACAGGAAAATCGCTGTCAAGTGCTGAATCTACCAAAGCTAAGTGTATCTGCTGTAAACTTTTGGTAGCTATTTCTCCAGCTGTTGTTTGTATTGATTGTCATGACAAACTTGTTAAAGCAGATAATATTTCCTTTAGTAAAGTACCATTGCCTGTTGCAGTTCCTTCAACATCTAAGGTGCAGAATGTTCCTGATAATATAAGAGATTTTGTTTCTGAATCCATAAAGAAGGCTATGTCTGTTATTTCTCCTTCTAGTAAACGTAAAAAATCTTTTAAAACTTCTCTCCCTACAGATGAATTTTTAACTGAACATCATCATTCTGATTCTGATGATTCCTCTGGTTCAGAGGATTCTGTCTCAGAGGTTGATGCTGATAAATCTTCATATTTATTTAAAATGGAATTTATTCGTTCTTTACTTAAAGAAGTCCTAATTGCTTTAGAAATAGAGGATTCTGGTCCTCTTGATACTAAATCTAAACGTTTAAATAAGGTTTTTAAAACTCCTGTAGTTATTCCAGAAGTTTTTCCTGTCCCTGATGCTATTTCTGCAGTAATTTCCAAAGAATGGGATAATTTGGGTAATTCATTTACTCCTTCTAAACGTTTTAAGCAATTATATCCTGTGCCGTCTGACAGACTAGAATTTTGGGACAAGATCCCTAAAGTTGATGGGGCTATTTCTACCCTTGCTAAACGTACTACTATTCCTACGTCAGATGGTACTTCGTTTAAGGATCCTCTAGATAGGAAAATTGAGTCCTTTCTAAGAAAAGCTTATCTGTGTTCAGGTAATCTTCTTAGACCTGCTATATCTTTGGCTGATGTTGCTGCAGCTTCAACTTTTTGGTTGGAAACTTTAGCGCAACAAGTAACACATCGTGATTCTCATGATATTATTATTCTTCTTCAACATGCTAATAATTTTATCTGTGATGCCATTTTTGATATTATCAGAGTTGATGTCAGGTTTATGTCTCTAGCTATTTTAGCTAGAAGAGCTTTATGGCTTAAAACTTGGAATGCTGATATGGCTTCTAAATCAACTTTACTTTCCATTTCTTTCCAGGGTAACAAATTATTTGGTTCTCAGTTGGATTCCATTATTTCAACTGTTACTGGTGGGAAAGGAACTTTTTACCACAGGATAAAAAATCTAAAGGTAAAAACAGGGCTAATAATCGTTTTCGTTCCTTTCGTTTCAACAAAGAACAAAAGCCTGATCCTTCATCCTCAGGAGCAGTTTCAGTTTGGAGACCATCTCCAGTTTGGAATAAATCCAAGCCAGCTAGAAAGGCAAAGCCTGCTTCTAAGTCCACATGAAGGTGCGGCCCTCATTCCAGCTCAGCTGGTAGGGGGCAGGTTACATTTTTTCAAGGAAATTTGGATCAATTCTGTTCACAATCTTTGGATTCAGAGCATTGTTTCAGAAGGGTACAGAATTGGTTTCAAGTTGAGACCTCCTGCAAAGAGATTTTTTCTTTCCCGTGTCCCAGTAAATCCAGTAAAAGCTCAAGCATTTCTGAAATGTGTTTCAGATCTAGAGTTGACTGGAGTAATTATGCCAGTTCCAGTTCCGGAACAGGGGATGGGGTTTTATTCAAATCTCTTCATTGTACCAAAGAAGGAGAATTCTTTCAGACCAGTTCTGGATCTAAAAATATTGAATCGTTATGTAAGGATACCAACGTTCAAGATGGTAACTGTAAGGACTATCTTACCTTTTGTTCAGCAAGGGAATTATATGTCCACAATAGATTTACAGGATGCATATCTGCATATTCCGATTCATCCAGATCATTATCAGTTTCTGAGATTCTCGTTTCTGGACAAGCATTACCAGTTTGTGGCTCTGCCGTTTGGCCTAGCTACAGCTCCAAGAATTTTTACAAAGGTTCTCGGTGCCCTGCTGTCTGTAATCAGAGAACAGGGTATTGTGGTATTTCCTTATTTGGACGATATCTTGGTACTTGCTCAGTCTTTACATTTAGCAGAATCTCATACGAATCGACTTGTGTTGTTTCTTCAAGATCATGGTTGGAGGATCAATTTACCAAAAAGTTCTTTGATTCCTCAGACAAGGGTAACCTTTCTGGGTTTCCAGATGGATTCAGTGTCCATGACTCTGTCTTTAACAGACAAGAGACGTCTAAAGTTGATTACAGCTTGTCGAAACCTTAAGTCACAATCATTCCCTTCGGTAGCCTTATGCATGGAAATTCTAGGTCTTATGACTGCTGCATCGGACGCGATCCCCTTTGCTCGTTTTCACATGCGACCTCTTCAGCTCTGTATGCTGAAGCAATGGTGCAAGGATTACACGAAGATATCTCAATTAATATCTTTAAAACCGATTGTTCGACACTCTCTAACATGGTGGACAGATCACCATCGTTTAATTCAGGGGGCTTCTTTTGTGCTTCCGACCTGGACTGTAATTTCAACAGATGCAAGTCTCACAGGTTGGGGAGCTGTGTGGGGATCTCTGACGGCACAAGGAGTTTGGGAATCTCAGGAGGTGAGATTACCGATCAATATTTTGGAACTCCGTGCAATTTTCAGAGCTCTTCAGTTTTGGCCTCTTCTGAAGAGAGAATCGTTCATTTGTTTTCAGACAGACAATGTCACAACTGTGGCATACATCAATCATCATGGAGGGACTCACAGTCCTCTGGCTATGAAAGAAGTATCTCGAATTTTGGTTTGGGCGGAATCCAGCTCCTGTCTAATCTCTGCGGTTCATATCCCAGGTGTAGACAATTGGGAAGCGGGTTATCTCAGTCGCCAAACGTTGCTTCCGGGCGAATGGTCTCTTCACCCAGAGGTATTTCTTCAGATTGTTCAAATGTGGGAACTTCCAGAAATAGATCTGATGGCGTCCCATCTAAACAAGAAACTTCCCAGGTATCTGTCCAGATCCCGGGATCCTCAGGCGGAGGCAGTGGATGCATTATCACTTCCTTGGAAGTATCATCCTGCCTATATCTTTCCGCCTCTAGTTCTTCTTCCAAGAGTAATCTCCAAGATTCTGAAGGAATGCTCGTTTGTTCTGCTGGTAGCTCCGGCATGGCCTCACAGGTTTTGGTATGCGGATCTTGTCCGGATGGCCTCTTGCCAACCGTGGACTCTTCCGTTAAGACCAGACCTTCTGTCACAAGGTCCTTTTTTCCATCAGGATCTGAAATCCTTAAATTTAAAGGTATGGAGATTGAACGCTTGATTCTTGGTCAAAGAGGTTTCTCTGACTCTGTGATTAATACTATGTTACAGGCTCGTAAATCTGTATCTCGAGAGATATATTATAGAGTCTGGAAGACTTATATTTCTTGGTGTCTTTCTCATCATTTTTCCTGGCATTCTTTTAGAATACCGAGAATTTTACAGTTCCTTCAGGATGGTTTAGATAAAGGTTTGTCCGCAAGTTCTTTGAAAGGACAAATCTCTGCTCTTTCTGTTCTTTTTCACAGAAAGATTGCTATTCTTCCTGATATTCATTGTTTTGTACAAGCTTTGGTTCGTATAAAACCTGTCATTAAGTCAATTTCTCCTCCTTGGAGTTTGAATTTGGTTCTGGGAGCTCTTCAAGCTCCTCCGTTTGAACCTATGCATTCATTGGACATTAAATTACTTTCTTGGAAAGTTTTGTTCCTTTTGGCCATCTCTTCTGCCAGAAGAGTTTCTGAATTATCTGCTCTTTCTTGTGAGTCTCCTTTTCTGATTTTTCATCAGGATAAGGCGGTGTTGCGAACTTCTTTTGAATTTTTACCTAAAGTTGTGAATTCCAACAACATTAGTAGAGAAATTGTGGTTCCTTCATTATGTCCTAATCCTAAGAATTCTAAGGAGAAATCGTTGCATTCTTTGGATGTTGTTAGAGCTTTGAAATATTATGTTGAAGCTACGAAATCTTTTCGTAAGACTTCTAGTCTATTTGTTATCTTTTCCGGTTCTAGAAAAGGCCAGAAAGCTTCTGCCATTTCTTTGGCATCTTGGTTGAAATCTTTAATTCATCTTGCCTATGTTGAGTCGGGTAAAACTCCGCCTCAGAGAATTACAGCTCATTCTACTAGGTCAGTTTCTACTTCCTGGGCGTTTAGGAATGAAGCTTCGGTTGACCAGATCTGCAAAGCAGCGACTTGGTCCTCTTTGCATACTTTTACTAAATTCTACCATTTTGATGTATTTTCTTCTTCTGAAGCAGTTTTGGTAGAAAAGTACTTCAGGCAGCGGTTTCAGTTTGAATCTTCTGCTTATGTTTTTCGTTAAACTTTCATTTTGGGTGTGGATTATTTTCAGCAGGAATTGGCTGTCTTTATTTTATCCCTCCCTCTCTAGTGACTCTTGTGTGGAAAGATCCACTTCTTGGGTAGTCATTATCCCATACGTCACTAGCTCATGGACTCTTGCTAATTACATGAAAGAAAACATAATTTATGTAAGAACTTACCTGATAAATTCATTTCTTTCATATTAGCAAGAGTCCATGAGGCCCGCCCTTTTTTTGTGGTGGTTATGATTTTGTATAAAGCACAATTATTCCAATTCCTTATTTTATATGCTTTCGCACTTTTTTATCACCCCACTTCTTGGCTATTCGTTAAACTGAATTGTGGGTGTGGTGAGGGGTGTATTTATAGGCATTTTGAGGTTTGGGAAACTTTGCCCCTCCTGGTAGGAATGTATATCCCATACGTCACTAGCTCATGGACTCTTGCTAATATGAAAGAAATGAATTTATCAGGTAAGTTCTTACATAAATTATGTTTTCACTCATTCTCTTCAAAAACTTACCTTTTTAATTCTGAATGCCGCTCCAGCGATTCCCCCGACCGTCGGAAGCCTCTTCTTACGCCAGAAATTACGAATCCGGCTTCCTCCAATCACGGCTTTCCCCCCGGGGGGATCATGGCCTGATGCAACGCCGTGATTGGAGGAAGCCGGTTTCGTCATTTTGGACCCGCGGAGAAATCGCTGCAGTGGCTGACAGGATTAAAAGGTACGTTTTTAAAGAAAAGGAGTGAAATGTCAATTTTGATGAATTAACCCTTTGCGTGCTAAGCCCTTTTCCACCTGGGTGCTAAACTAATTTGAGGGTTTTTTTTAAAAAAAAAAAATTTTTTTTTTTTTTTTCTTCGATCACCAAGACTTATACCGTTGGGAAGGTTAGGCGATTACCTTTCCAACAGTGGGTCTTGGGGGTCTGTACCTGCTTAGATGCCCGAGATACAGGCTTCTAAGCAGCATGCCCCCTTTCCCTATACTTGTTATTGTTTTTTTTAAATAAAGTTGCGCGGTAATGTCATAACGTCATTGCACGTGACGTCACCACGCAAAACGTGAAGCCCCAGCGATGCCTGTCACTATACAGGCCCTATTGCCGGGGTAGGAGCGGGTGGGAGCCCCCAGATCTCCCTCAAGGTGGGAGAGTGCTAGCGACGGCTCTGAACCGTTGTTAGCACCTGAGTGGGATACTCTGCAACGGCTCAGATCCGTCGTTATCACTCATAGGTTTATTAAAAACTGGGCACTAATTCATCCAAATTGACCTTCACTTTAATGTTAAAAGTAGCAGCTAGTGTTACTGCTACAAGAGAGCAGCAGCGGGAACAATTTTTTTAAAATGTATTTTCTTTTTTTATGGAGTCAGACTTGGCCAAGAGCAAAAGTGAAGTGTACATACTTATTGGTCGACATAAGAAATAACTGACAATAAAATTGCAGGATATAGTTATTGAATTTAATGTCTGAAGCCGTCTCTGCCTTTAGAGTAACACTTTTACCATATAAATGAACTCCTGCACCATCATTCGTTCCTTCATTTATTTGTTAAAGGGACATGAAAACCAAATTTTTTCTTTCATGATTCAGATACAGAATACAATTAAAAAAAAAAAGTTTCAAATTTACTTCTATTATCAAATTAGCTTTTTTCTCTTGTTATTCTTTGTTAAAGAGCTATCTAGATAGGTAGTGCGCACATGTCTGGAGTACTACATGACAGGAAATAGTGCTGACCTCAAGTGTTCTTGCTAATGTATAACATTGTTGCAAAACTGCTGCCATAAAGTGCTGCAGACATGTGCACGCGCCTGAGCATACCTTTTTGCTTTTCAAGAAAGGATAACAAAAAAACAAAGACAATTTATTAATAGAAGTACTTTGGAAAGTTCTTTAAAATTGCATGTCCTATCTGAATCGTAATAGCAAAATGTATGATTTTTTTATTTTTTTTATTCATCCAAATTGGAATGCATATGCCTAATATCCACTACAGCATGGAATACTGTGCATTTCAAGGCAAAACTGTTTGCAAGTTTAGAAAGATTTACTATACAGTGACTTGGTACTGTACCTATAATGCCGACCTTCGACTATATTTTTATGTCATTTTTTTTCTTTCCCTGGCATAATGGTTATACAAGTTCCAACAAGATGATAAATAGCCCAGGCATATCATGTTACTGCTAGGAACTGATAGATGACATTTTACTTCTCCACGCTCAGATTGATGTTGGATCTCTTGATATATTGATATAAATGGCAAACATCATGTAGGAGTAGTGAGTTTGGAAGAACAGCACCTGCACGGTGCATCCACCCGCGGCTGTGTAGAAGTCACAGGTATATTCTAGTGTTAAAGATCACAGGTTCAAAAGAAGCAGCAATTGCAACTGTTTGTTATACTGTATGTCAAGTTCCTATTCAGCAAAACACCATCACATGTACAAAGGGACAGTAAACAATTTTTTAATTAAAGACTTTTTTCTTCCTAATGGGAAAGAGTCCACAGCTGCATTCATTACATTTGGGAAATAAGAACCTGGCCACCAGGAGGAGGCAAAGACACCCCAGCCAAAGGCTTAAATACTCCTCCCACTTCCCTCATCCCCCAGTCATTCTTTGCCTTTCGTCCCAGGAGGTTGGCAGAGAAGTGTCAGAATTTGTTTTGTCTCTTATGGAGGGTTCTACTCTTCGCAATGGGACAGGAGTTTCAAGTAGCCCTATAAGCTTCTCACTGAGGGCCTGGGTGAAAGTTAGAGTCCGGAGATGCAGGGAGAGCTCTCCTCTGCGACACCATCCCGACTCATATTAACAGCTCCTACAGCAATCGGCGTTGACGAGTTTCACTGCCTGCTTTTTCACTCAAGTCAATGTCAGGGGCAAAGCTACTAACCTGTCACACTTGAAGATCCGTGTCCCTGTTCCACGGCGTAGATTCTTGTAAGATTGTTTCATTTTTTATTATCTAATGTTAACACAGAAGACAGGGTCACAGTGTGGCACCTTTTATCTTTATAGAATCAAGGGTTAATATCTCCTTAGGGGGATTATTGAAAAGGGGGGAATAATAATCTTATGTGTTTATTTGATTTTATGCTGCTTTATGTGTGAGATGTTATGGGCTCTTAGGCTGTTATGGAATATGCAGTTTCACTTTCACTTTGAGAGCCATGCAGCTTACATGCTTGGCACGCTTTCTCTCATAGCAGGGACGGTCCTGCATTGTGCACTATGTGATTCATTCCCTCCTTCGTGACTATCTGAGAGGAGTCATACATCCCTGTACTGTCTGGGTCATAGGAAGTGGTGAGTGCCCCAGCCATTGGGGTATAGAGGTGCCGTTATTTTATTAAAGAAAAAATAGGAGGATGTTTTATCTCTCTAGTTCTCTGGTTATTGCTAATGATGGAGGATTTGGTTTCTTTAGAGGGCACTCCCTCTATTCCTAAAGAGTAATTCCTGTGTATATGGGGAGGAAGCCCTAGTTCCCCCTCTCAATTATGTTCCATATGCCTTGATAAAGTGATAAGATCAAACATGTTTCATATCACGGAGCCATCCACCTCTGAGGAGTTGTCATTAAGTGAGGTGCGTACCCTACATTGTTATCTATATACATATGCAGTTTTCCGGTAGCATTGCTGATCCTCCATCTGGAGGGGGCCTTTTTTCTCCAGACGTTACTGCACAGTTCAGACGGCGGTGTCTGCGGCCTTAATGCTTTACCTTGCCCTGTTAAGCGAAAGGTTACATATTGCACTCCTTCCCAGAGTACATCATAATTTTTGGATTAACTGATAGGGATATCCGAGGATGAAGTTCTTTCCTGAGACTATGAACTTTCTAGGTCAGAGACTGCTGCCTCTCAACCTCCAGCTGCGGAGGAACCAGATTTTAGTTTTAGGAATTTGTGCTTCTTCTAAAGGAAGTTTTTGGCGAGTTCAGGGGTTCCAGAAGTCCTATTGCCTGATGAACCTTTATTTCCTAAATTGCATAGAGTTTGAGGATAGGGTGGTGCCTTGCCTTCCCTTCCCTGCTCCTGTTGTCCCGGGTATGGCTGTTTGGCTGGTCCTGCGGTAGGCCTGTTTCTTTTTTGGGCGTTAACCTACAGGTTGCCTTTTATTTTCATCCGATCGGATGTCCTGTCTGTTTTCATTCTTCCCCTCTGAGGGAGGATTTATGCGGCTTGACGGTTAGGACCCGGTTTGCAGGCTGATCCTGTTGGGGTTCAGTTATGTCTGGTAGCTGTTCGGACACCTGGTGCCGCTCTGCTTGGCTGGTCCAGTAGAGGCGCAGAGTGCTCATGTTATCCTCTGTGTTCAACTAAGCATTCTAGATCTCCTTTGGCTCTGCTCGGAGCTGGGGATGCTGTGCGTCCTTTTCCCTCTATGATCCTCTGATTGTATGGAGGCGAAGCGGAGACCAGCCTTTGCTTGAGTGATTTTGGCCTCGGGGTATCCCCTTGCTTGTTGTCCTGCGGCAGTTTGAGTGTGTATTGGGCCTGTGTCGTTATACGACTTTTAACGCCCTATCTCTTTTGGAGCATTGGACTTTGGCAAGGGGTGGGCTCTTCCTTGGGTCGGGGCTTGCGAGTTATCTTGTTCTCCGTGTTGATCTGGATATTGCATTGATATCTCCCTGTGGTCTGGTTTTTTATATCAGACGGGGTGTTCAGTTCTTAGATATTGTTTGTTTAAACAATTGGGGGCTCGGTTCTGTTTTCTCCCTGGTGTTTCCGGTTGCTGAGGCTTCACTCAGTGTTTTCCTTTGTGGAGTTGTTGCCGGACTTTTTGGCTCTAAGGCTGGTTCGTGGTTACCCAGTTCCTGGGAACTTGGTCTATGTCCTTTTACTTGGATTAATTGACCTGGTCACAGTTGACCAGGTTGTCTGAGTGCTGATGCTCATTGGGCTGGACTTGCGCCTTTATGGTCAGTTTCCCTTGGTCAGTATGCTGTGGTAACCTTATGGATTCACTGCTGTGCTTTGTGTCTTGTGGGCAGGTGCTCTGCCTTTTTGGCCCTATGCCTTTTCTTAGGGTGGGGGGCTTATTCTCCTTCTTATGGAGGTGTGGTCCTTTTTCTAGGGATTCACTTGGATTCAGGAGGTTGAACTGAGAGTTAACCTTTCAGAGAGGGGTGTTTTTCTATGGGTTGTTCAGTTCCATCTGTAGTCTTGCTGGCTCTGTGTCGAGACTATGGTGGGCCTTTTTGTTAGATTCCTTTGGGTCTTTGGCCTTGTCATCTGTTTCTAAGGAGTCGGGTTGGCACCCGTGCTCTGTTGGGATGGCTGTGGCCATTCTTCCACTCGTTTTTGAGCTGGTGTTGGGGTTCTTCTGTTCCCCTGTTTCAGACCTGCCGATGCTTGGGCTGGCCAGGCTGGGAGTGGGTTCTGAGATGTGTTGTCATCTTCATGATCTATGTTGGCATAGTAGCTAGCTCCCTGGGCTTGCAAGCAGAAGGTCCAGGGTTACCATACACCTTCGGGTTCTGGGTGTAACCTCTCTCTCTTGGGGGTGCAGTGGGCCTCATTGAGGTTATGTGCTTCCCCTTTTAGAGCCCTGTGTGTAGGTCTGGTGGCTTCGATTGCCTAGAGTGTGCCCTCTGTCTGGGAGTTTTCTTTGCAATCTGTTCTCTTGCTGGCCGCTTTTTACTTCTCAGCAAGTATTCTTCTGTGCCATCCTGATGATTCCTGCGTGTTCTTGACTCAGGGTTTTTTTCGTCCGGGGCTGTTGCACGTTCATTTTTTGTCTGAATACTTTAGTATTCTTAGTTCTGACAATGTTCAGTTGTTTTTCGGTGCTTTGCACGATGTTGAGAGAAGGGTTTCTCTGTTTAGATGCCCGGTCCTAAACCTCTGGTTTCTGCTTGGTCTGGGTGTAGCCTCCCCTTATCTGTCAGGATCCACTTGGATCTTTGTGAGCTGGGCTCACTATTGGGGTTTTTCCTTTTATGGATTTTGTGGTGACCTTTCGGTTTCCCCTCGGTTCTCCCTTGCCCTATCCCTTGGGGAGTTTAGGCTGGTGTTCCCCTCTTTAGTGAGGAGTGAGCAGGGAGAGACCGACTGTTGGGCGACGGTGTCTCCTGGAGGACTGGTGGCTTTGGACGAAGCAGGGTTTTTGTTGGGTAGTGGTTTCAGGTTTGGTGCTCTCAGAATGGGCTGCCTATTGTACCCTCCCGTTTTGGCATTCAGTGTCCTCTTTAGCTTAGGTATGGTTTTCCCAAAAGTAATGAATGCGGCTGTGAACTCTTTGCCATTAGGAAGAAAAACATAAATTATGCTTAACTGATAATTTCATTTTCTTCCGTGGGAAAGAGTCCACAGCCCCCGCACATTTTTTTATGTGGGGCGTCTTAGTTGTGGTGTTCTGGCACCTTTTCACCCTGATATTTCTTCTACTGTTCCTTGTTCCTCGGCAGAATGACTGGGGGATAAGGGAAAAGGGAGAAGTTTTTTAGCCTTTGGCTGGGGAGTATTTGCCTCCTCCTTGTGGCCAGGTTCTTATTTCCCAAAAGTAATGAATGCGGCTGTGGACTCTTTCCCACGGAAGAAAATTAAATTATCAGGTAAGCATAATTTATGTTTTCTGCAGTCTTCCACTAGGTTAATATATCATCAGAGTTTGAATTGTGTTAGAATAGAAGAACGCCTTGTTTGCTGCAGTTGTTTTTACAACGGGCAAACTCCACACACCACTTTGCTTATTTGGAGAGGCCAATCCGGACTTGTCTGGAGAGGACGTGGCTTGTCAGTGTCATTGTGTTATGGAAAAAAAATTATGTACTTTTTTTTTTTTTGTGACAGCACTGAAGAAATGACACTTTGCTACAATGTAAAGTAGTGAGTGTACAGCCTGTATAACAGTGTAAATGTGCTGTCCCCTCAAAATAACTAAACACACAGCCATTAATGTCTAAACCGTTGGCAACAAAAGTGAGTACACCCCTAAGTGGAAATGTCTAAATTGAGCCCAATTAGCCATTTCCCCTCCCCGGTGTCATGTGACTCGCTAGTGTTACAAGATCTCAAGTGGGAATGGGGAGCAGGTGTGTAAAATTTGGTGTTATAGCTCTCACACTCTCTCATACTGGTCACTGGAAGTTCAACATGGTACCTCATGGCAAAGAACTCTCTGAGATTCTGAAAAAAAAGAATTGTTGCTCTACATAAGGATGGTTTAGGCTATAAGAAGATTGCCAAGACCCTGAAACTGAGCTGCAGCACGGTGGGCAAGAACATACAGCGGTTTCACAGGACAGGTTCCACTCAGAACAGGCCTTGTCATGGTTAACCAAAGAAGTTGTTTGCATGTGCTCAGCGTCATATCCAGAGGTTGTCTTTGGGAAATAGACGTATGAGTGCTGCCAGTATTGCTGCAGAGGTTGAAGGGGTCAGACCATACGCCGCACACTGCATCAAATTGGTCTGCATGGCTGTCGTCCCAGAAGGAAGCCTCTTCTAAAGATGATGCACAAGAAAACCCATAGTTTGCTGAAGACAAGCAGACTAAGGACATGGATTACTGGAGCCATGTCCTGTGGTCCGATAAGACCAAAAAACTTATTTGGTTCAGATGGTGTCAAGCATGTGTGGCGGCAACCAGTTGAGGAGTACAAAGACAAGTGTGTCTTGCCTACAGCCAAGCATTGTAGTGGGAGTGTCATGGTCTGGGCCTGCATGAGTGCTGCTGGCACTGGGGAGCTACAGTTCATTGAGGGAACCATGAATTCCAACCTGTACTGTGACATACTGAAGCAGAGCATGATCCCCTCCCTTCGGAGACTGGGCCGCAGGGCAGTATTCCAACATGAGAACGACCCCAAACACACCTCCAAGACGACCACTGCCTTGCTAAAGAAGCTGAGGGTAAAGGTGATGGACTGGCCAAGCATGTCTCCAGACCTAAACCCTATTGAGCATCTGTGGGGCATCCTCAAACGGAAGGTGGGGGAGCGCAAGGTCTCTAACATCCACCAGCTCTGTGATATTGTCATAGAGGAGTGAAAGAGGACTCAAGTGGCAACCTGTGAAGCTCTGGTGAACTCCATGCCCAAGAGAGTTAAGGCAGTGCTGGAAAATAATTGTGGCCACACAAAATATTTACACTTTGGGCCCAATTTTGACATTTCCACTTAGGGGTGTACTCACTTTGGTGCCAACAGTTTAGACATTAATGGCTGTGTGTTGAGTTATTTTGAGGGGACAGCAAATTTACACTGTTATACAGGCTGTTCACTCATTACTTTATATTGTAGCAAAGTGTAATTTCTTCAGTGTTGTCACATGAAAAGATATAATAAAATATCTACAAAAATGTGAGGGGTGTACTCACTATTGTGAGATACTGTATGTGTGTGTGTATATAGATAGATAGATCATTAGAAAGTATCTCCCTCTTTTACAGAATTGGCTATCTATGCTGGACAGAAGAAATTTGGAATTTTGGATTTCAGTGGCATCCTATTAGAGATTATTTAAGATCCTATTTCTTGTAGCATATCTATTGTTTATTTGGACACCTATAATGTACATATTTACAAATATTCACCAGTGTTTTATTCGGTGCCATTACTAAGTGTACCTGCGCACACATCATGGGCAGCGTTTGTGTCACATTACAGCTTACATGGTGCCTTGTTGATGCTGAGCGCCTGTATGGTGAACGACACTTATAATACTAAATATATGTCCGGTACCTTTAATAAAACAGATGCTGTTGGCTATCTGCTCCCAAATAAAGACTGTTCAGCACAGCAGATTGCGTTGGCTGAGCTGCTGGTGTGAACCTGGCAGTGTTATGGCCCTTATATCACATGCCCGTGGCTTGGCAGGTGAACGTTCTGTGTGAGTGGGTGGGAGCTGCACATGTTGTAACTGCTGTAGGTGTAATTATTGTCAGACGTACAGATCATGAGATGTACACATCAAGCAAGCTTTGCATCACAGTGCTAGTGCACGGAGCATTGCCCTGTTAATGCCCAGATGAATATACTACATTTTCTTGCCATTGTTTGTTTAGGGAGCCTTGCACGTCTGCTGTCTATTCTGCTTGCTCAGTGAGAGGCACTATCAGGACATAGATCTGCCGGATTACATGAAGACTGAACATCCATTTTGGATACTGGGCATGGCTGAATTTGTATAAATGGGGCACTGAAATGATTACGTTTGTTCTTTTAGCAAGAAATAAGTAGCTGATTGTATCATCATGTTTTTCTCTAAATATAGGTATGCACATACAGGAAAGACTTAAAGGGCCATAAAACGCCAAAAAATCTTTCATGATTCAGATAGAACATACAATTTTAAACAACTTAACAATTTGCTTCTATTATAAATTTTTCTTAGTTTTTATGTTATCCTTTGTTGAAAATCAGGATTGTAAGCTCAGGAGTGTGCATGTGTCTGCAGCACTTTATATAGCAGTTTTGCACCAATGTCATACATATTAGCAGGAGCACTAGATGACAGCACTATTTCCTGTCCTGTAGTGCTTCAAGCATGTGAACACCACCTACCTAGGTATCTCTTCAGCAAAGAATAACATGAGTACAAAGCAAATTTGATAATAGAAGTAAATTGGAAACTTTTAGTATTTTTTTTTATTTGAATCACAAAAATAAATACATTTTCAGTTTGTCTCTTTAAAGGGATATTCTTATCTATTAAACAATTTAAAGGGATATGAAACCCGCATTTTTTTCTTTCATGATTCAGATAGAGCATGGCAGTTTTACTTCTATTATATTTTTGCTGTTTGCTTAGTATCTTTTGTTGAAAAGCAGGGACTTATGTTTACCTAGGTATTTCTTCAACACAGAATATTATGGCAATGTAGCAAATTTGATAATAGAAGTTAATTGGAAACTTTTTTTTTAAATGGTCTGCTGTGTCTGAATCACAAAATATTTTTTTTTTATTATTAAAACACATGGCTGTTGCAGACTGTGTGTTTAACCCTTGCAGAAACGCTCTGGCCAAGTCAGTTGCAACATGTAGCCTCTAATGACCAGCTATTTACAGCTCATGTGTATTCCTGGCACACGCATTACATGTGTTTAACAGCTGCAAACAGATTTTACAACAAGCGTTTTAATATGGAAATGTTATAACAAATTAGTGCATTTGCTATTAGACTACAGTGTCCATTTAATAACATTTATTATATTTAATCTGTAAAGGAGAATAGATCAATACTTGAGCAAAACACAGGAAGGGAGGTATATTACAGATAACTAAATTGAATAGAACAAAAGATGTCCACAGGAGAATTAATCATCTCAGATGTGTCTGCTCTGTAAAATACAGTATATGAAGTTCAGTGGACAGAAATAGTTAAGTGTGGCTCTATTCTTCCCTGTGCATTCTGCCTGATAAGGGTTAATAGGTGTGTTGTGCTCAGAAGACATTACATCTCAGGCAGGCGTCCGATTGACCCAATGAAAGTGATGCGGATGCCTCATTACAACAAATCCCTTGTGAATAGTTAAACATGCATCATCTCCAAGAAAGAACAAATGGGAACGTCAGAAGGGAGGTGCCAGGATTACTGAGCACAGGGGCGCCAGGGATCTTCTGTGCTGATACATTGTTACGCAGACACCAATGTGACCTAATGCAGAAAGCTTGTTCTGTCTCTATCCCCAGCACTGCTCACCTTGGCCTGATTATTTCTAGAGAGATAGATAGATAGATAGATAGATAGATAGATAGATAGATAGATACACAGAGATAGAGATATCTAGAGAGAGATTCAAAACATATGTATTATATTCCTAATATAAAACATGTCATGGCTGAATGCCAGTAGGTGGCATTGTTTTGCAGTCTATACACTAGAGCATTGTCTATTTTATCTCCGCTGTTGTTGCCAATTAACGACAGATCTGTCAGTTGTTGTGTAGCAAATTTTAGGGTTAAGGTTCTAAATCATTAAATTACCGGAGCAAAATAAACAATGAAAATATGTTGCAAAATATTTTACTACATATATTTAAATCATTTGTTGGGGAATCCAATTTGAGCTAAATGTTTCTCCTGTTTTAGCTGCATTTGGCGAATACCTTTCTGTAGAATAGGAAAATCAGGTTATTCTTAAGCTATTTAAACATTATCATTGCTCGGTATATGTACTTGTTTCTAAAGACTGCATACCTACTGTATTGGTGGTGTTACCTAATCCCCAAGCACATGATTCTAAATGACTAATCAGCATATTTATTGTTGTGCTTTCCTAAACTTTAGCAGCTATTAGGTTGAGTGGTCATATGACCTTACATTCTGCATTAGGTGGGGGTGATTGATTTTAGATAGGCAGGAAATGAGTGTTAGGTTTTTGCACTGTATTCCATGTTAAAAACGTGGAACAAGGAATTTACCAAAGCCATGGGAAACACCAGCTTCTGTTTGAGAGTATGGTATGGAGTGATAACAATATAGAGAATTAATATAAAAAAATAAAAAACATACTTGTCAATGTTGCCAAACAAGGCTGTCATTTATATCTATATGTAAACATCACTTTAAATTGACATTCAGTTTCTATAATGGAGTTACTAAAATACAAAACAATTACAAATAGTTGTGACTTTACTTGATCCAGTTTTAAAGGGATATGAAACCCAAACATTTTCTTTCATGATTCAGATAAAGCATGCAATTTTAGACAATTTTCTAATTTACTTCTATTATCAAATTTTCTTCGTTCTCTTAGTATCTGTTGTTGAAAGCAGGGACGTCAGCTTAGGAGCCTGCCCATTTCTGAAGCACTGCTTTTTTTCTGGGGGCCACAAAAACTAGTGCAAAGGGGCCGAATGTGGCCCTCTGTATACCAGTTGGCTATCCCAGTTTGTTTTTTGTTTTTTTTCCCTCTTTCTTATATTGTTATCTTTTTTTTCCAGCACTTACAAAATCCAGCAAACTTCCACAATGCAGCAACTGAACTTCTGGACTGGTGTGGGGACCCCCGAGCTTTTCAGAGACCCTTTGAGCAGAGTCTTATGGGCTGTTTGACGGTACATTCACCATTTTATCTAACACCTTCAACTGCATAATATTAGGGCTTTTCAATATTGCTATGAATCTCTAAAAGTTAATTATAAAAATAATGTAAATATCAATATTATTAAACCCTTTTTTTTAATGGATTCCGAAATAATAGCTATCGGCTAGTTGAAAAACTAGTGTAAATCTGGCATGTATTTAATTAAAATAAAAAACTATCAAATTGTAATCACATCATTTATAGAAACATTTTTCTGTTGGTTATCTGATTCATCTGAAAGAGTTTGTTTTGCTGTGTATTTATGAGATTTCTATTCTCATTCTCATTAGACCAGGCAGGAATTCTGTTTTGTGTTGCTGAATAACGTTAATTAGAAACCACTTGAATATAAAGCAGAACAAAGACGTTTATGTGTATCAGGGAGGTCAAAAAGACTAGCAAGGGATGCATTTGGGAACAAAGTTATTAAAAGGATACTGAACCCAAATTGTATATTTCATGATTTAAATAGAGCATTCAAGTTTAAGCAACTTTCTAATTTACTCCTATTATAAATTTGTCTTAGTTCTCTTGGTATCTTCATTTGAAAAGGCAGGAATGTAAGCTTACGAGCCGGCCCATCTTTGATTCAGCACCTCGGTAGCGCTTGCTGATTGGTGGCTAAATGTAGCCACCAATCAGCAAGCACTATCCAGGGTTCTGAAAAAAAATGGTCTGGCTCCTAAGCTTACAATCCTGCTTTTTCAAATAAAGATAGAAAGGGAATGAAGAAAAATTGATAATAGGAGTAAATTAGAAAGTTGTCTTAAAATTGCATGCTCGAGTCTATCTGAACCATGTAAGAAAATATTTGGGTTCAGTATCCCTTTAAGATAATAATAATAATAAACAATAATAATAACCCCAAAATCTTCACAAATGAGATGTTTAAATGTTAGATATAAAATAGTAGTAATTAGGTGCGTCTATTTTGAGATGCAGTTTTCTAATAAATCCCAGAACTATCTGAGTGCTGGAAAATATAACTTAGGTAGATATTAGTTTTGCAAACTAATAATAAAAACCAAAATAAATTCACATATCTAATAGCAATGTTTCATTCCCGGGTGTTGGAGTCTACTATGTGTTTATATTAAATGTCATGCTGACCTGGCTGGCAGCTAAGAGCATAGGGTTATGGGTAACTTGTATACAAGGATGACCTGAACCTGTATATTAGTTTCCCTGAGCATATTGATGTATTGATTTATTTAGGGTTATTGATTCCTTGTGTGTTATTAATGTATATGTGAATGTGCGGTTCTAGCTTTGCGTTATAGGATCCTTCTATACATCTGGAAATAACGCTCAGGGGATCTGTAACCATTAGGGTGTGATGTATTGATAGAACCTGAGCTCAGACAGCTTTGAGGTTTGGAATCAATGATACAGTTATTTATTTACAACACCGGATTCATTTCTTGAGGTTCCTAAATTGCTAATTTGAATTGGTGTTGTGGTAGAAACGAAATATTCATGGTAGATACACAGCAATAAGTCTAGTCTGCCAATCTACCAAACTAAATCAGCTTAGCTTATGCAGGATAGGTTTTATGTTTACTATTCCTTTAAAGGGACACTCAGGTCAAATTAAATGTTCATGATTCACATATAGCATGTAATTTTAAACAACTTTCCAATTAACTTCCATTAATAAAAAATGTGCAATTTAGAGATTTAAAGGCACACTCAAGTCAAAATTACACTTTCATGATTCAGATTGAGCATATAATTTTAAACAACTTTCCAATTTACTTTTATTACCAAAATTTACACGTTTTGAGTCACCAGCTCCTACTGAGCATGTGCAAGAACTCAGACTATATATATATGCATTTGTGATTGGCTGATTGCTA